>NW_025204978.1:0-10000 GCF_004010195.1 Chiloscyllium plagiosum | reverse complement strand
GTGGATCTTTTAGCAGCGTGACACAGTGTTCTCCATTGCCAAACATCTCTTTAAGAACAAACTTCTCCAAAATGTATCCGACACTCCGAATGGGATTGAGCTCCGAGGATGCATTCAGTGAACTCAATGTCTACTTTCCAGTTCTTGCCAATTAATTGTGTGGATGGTGGTGGAGAGGTGGTGCCACCCGTTGGACAGCCACGTATTGCAGTTGGGATTTTATCCCAAAATGAGCCAGTGGTTTCACCAAATCTCTGAGACATGAGTAATTAATCTCAGTGGGGAAAAGAAACAGTTGTACCAGGAGGAACAGTGAATGCATGAGGCTGGAAAACAGATGTAAGATTTACAGCATCCAAAACAGAACCTCTTAAACTCTGAGCTCAACATCTGCTCCTTAATGGACAGTATAATTTATACGAGGTGCAATTTAATTTTATCTGAATTTGCTGTCTCGCTGCCTGCCACCTCCAGCCTCTGTTCAAACACAGGAACAGAGGACGATTTATGCCAGAGATCACTCACACCTGAGAAAGCCAGAAAGAGTTCTCGAGTTTAGCCCTGCCTGGAGGTTCAGCATCTCAGATTCTGTGGGTTTATTGCTGCTCTCTAGTTCTCACTGCCAGGATGTAAACATCATCATCATCTTGCCCACTCTTTCTGAACTGATATCTCCCCGAGTGCTACCTCTTCTTCCAATCTTTTAAACAAACCTATAACCATGTGAAACAGCCCCTGCCGGAGCACGTATCAAAAATCATCATCAAATGCTTAATAGAAACTGACAAAGGGTGAACTGAGCTCTCAATGGATACAAAGACTTACTCAATTAGATAATGTTGTCCAGGACGATGACGCACTCCAGCCCCAGCGTTCTCGAAAGGCTTTGACCGTGCCAGTGAGCAGCATGTGCTCCCTCTCCAGGGACACCCGAGTGCAAGGTGGGGGCAGACAGTCAGGAACAGTAAGCCCCTCCATGGCACGCTGCCCTGGAACTGGTAATGCCCACCTCGGCCAGGCCCAGGAGCAGAGTCACGAGAAAGCCCTTAGACCTGTCCACCCCTCCACCCATTGGGTGTCGTGTGGCTGAAGTGCAAACAAACTTTAAAGCAGTAGCCCTTCAAAAACCTAAACAGAAGGACTGCTTTTTTAAAAAATAAAAGCTTCTTAAAAGTTCATTTGTGTGATGTGGGGTTACTGGCTGGGCCCAGCATTTATTCCCCGTCCCTAGTTGCCCCTTGAGAAGGTGGGGGTGAGCTGCCTTCTTGAACCGCTGCAGTCCATGTGCTGTGGGTAGACCCACAATGCCCTTAGGGAGGGAATTCCAGGATTCTGACCCAGTGACACTGAAGGAACGGCGATATATTTCCAAGTCAGGATGGTGAGGGGCTGGGAGGGGAACTTGCAGGGGGTGGTGTTCCCATGTGTCTGCTGCCCTTGTCCTTTAAAAAATACAAAGCTGATGGAACATGCATAATTGTCCAGGTTAAAAACTCTGGAACATCTCCATAGGATGACTGAACTACTTTTAACTTGTAAGACTCAGAATCTTTCTCAAACCCTTTCATTCTGAACTCATCTTCCTCCCAGTAGCAATTTTCACCTTGAACCAATTGTTTTGTTTAGGTATGAAACAATGTTCTATTGATCATCATTGCCCTAACATGTTCCCTAAGTACATGAAGAGGTAAATCCAGTAACTTATCTCTAGTAACCTGTCTGCTCTGGATAAAAAAGTATATACTGTAGAAGAAAAGTAATGTTCTTTGTGTAGTTTTAGCTACACTACACATTTGGTTTAAAAAGAGACATAAAGTGTGCCTTGATTTGCTTAAGTTTATTTATTTCCCATTACTTTGTAATTTAACACAAGTATTTAATCAACAATTAGACAACAACCATATTTTTGTCTCTCAAACCATATTTGACAATTCTCATTTTTAAAATCAAAAATTGCATATTTATAAAATTACATATATATTATAAATCTTATAATAGATATTTAATAAATTAGAAATACAAAGAGAATACACCAAATTAAAAATATCTGACTTATTGGGCTTTTAATAAAGAACTGCCAATTTATAAACAAGATATTTTTGAATTCAGATGTGGTTAGTTATTTCAACATATGTATCTTAAAATAATTTAATAACCCTTAACATGCAAGCCAACTTTACTCAAATCGTTCAGTTATTAAATCCAGAGGAGCTACATACCAGGTTTACTGATCCAATTATGTGCAGAAACAAAGGAATTGCTTTGCAGAGCATGTGTATTTATTCAATAAACCCGTTACATTCCATATATCTTTTTCTTTCTATTGGCAGTCTGTTTGGAGATTTCTGAGCTAATTAGACCCGAGATGTTTCCCCACTTTAGAAGTGATCAGGACTTCTGGGAGTGAAAGGAACAGGTCACTGCAGAAAACAGTTGCTGTTAAAGGAGACTACACATAGCAAAACACTTGGTACAGCCTTAGAAAGATTCACAATCTGAAAGATGAAAAGAACACAATAATGACACCAAAATTCGGAAATGGATGGACTTCAAGAGGGATCCTCTGGAGTTAATCATAGAATCCCTACAGTGTGGAAACAGGCCATTTGGCCCAACAAGTCCACACCAACCCTCTGAAGAGTAATCCACCCAGACCCATTCCCCTACTCTATTACTCTACATTTGCCCATGGCTAATGTACCTAACCCACACATCCCTGAACACTACGGGTAGTTTAGCATGGCCAATTCACCTAACCTGCACATCTTTGGATTGTGGGAGGAAACCCGCACAGACACGGGGAGAATATACAAACTCCACACAGAGAGTCGCCCAAGGCTGGAATTGAACCCGGGTCCCTGGCACTGTGAGGCAGCAGTGCTAACCACTGAGCCACCATGCCACCCAAAATTTAATCTGTGCCCTGTGTGCTGAAATATGTCCAAGTGCAGTTTTATTGCACAAATTAACATCTAAGCTACCTTCTCTTAGTAGCCTTTGAGCTAAATTGTTTTTGATAGATGCTGTTATATCAGGAGTTGCACCAAGAACAAATAAATAGGGTGAGTAAACTTGCCCCTAAAGCTTCCTGCGCCTTTTTAGCAGAGAACAAAATCACCTAAAAGCAGTAGCTGGAAGTAAAAAAGAAAAGCTGCTTAGTAAATTCAGCATTTACATTCTGCATTGGCCCAGGAGTTTCTGCAAAAATAAGAGACACAAAATATTTCAGAAGCCTATTTAAATAGATTAGCCTTCTCACTAGAGGTCTGACTATGATCCGTTATTATCAGTAATGATGTGAAAGCCACATAAATGTGTGTCACTTTCTGAGTATTATGTAATGGCGCACCTCCCAACTTAGTCAGAAACCTAATTCTGTTAATGATCATCACAAAGGGCCTTTATGTTATTCTCATCTGAAACCAATGAACCCCATTATACCTTCCTTTAGCATGACTGTGTGGAATTAGAAGGGGAATCTTCAGTTCAAGTCCAAGGCATTCGGAAACTTTCCCCTCAGTAGCTATTGCCATAGGTCTGATCTGTTTTGAAACTTATTTAGATTGAGGAAGAGGAGAGAATCCAGTTCTGATAGAATCCTGACCAATGAACATATGACGACGTGACTGATAGGTTGCTCTTTGAGAGAATCAGCACAGGCACTATATGTGGAATACTTGATAGTACATGATACCAGTATGTCCATAGGGTATCCAAATACAAAAAAGTGGTCTCATCTTTAGAAAGTCCCAACTTTGTCATGTGCATTAAGGTAATGATATCCAACAAAAAGAGTCTAAAAGTCTTGTTGAATTTGCTGTTGGTTCTGTTGAATGGAGAGGAAGATAATACATTGATCAAAACCGAAAGAACTGTGGATGCTGTAAACCAGAAACAAAAACAAAAGTTGCTGGAAAAGCTCAGCAGGTCTGGAAACATCTGTGAAGAGAAATTAAAGTCAACGTTTCAGGTCCAGTAACCCTTCCTCAGTTCTGCCAGACCTGGTGAGCTTTTCCAGCAACTTCTGTCTTTGTTTCTAATACATTGATCAGTTTTTTTGGCCAGTGAATCAGTAACCAAGCAAGAACAGCATAGATTGGCTAATATCTAGAATCTAGAAAAAAAAGAATTGGGTGTGCTGGTATTGATACATAGAATTCTGACTAATTATTGACTAATTCTACTTCTAGATAAGTTGACACAGAGATCAATTATCAATTGTTTTTTCCGAAGCTTAAAGCTAATTTGTCTTTGACTTATTCTTCATAAGAGATTTCTAGGGTTTTGGAGATAGAAGCATGAACTTGCTGCAAAAGATAAAATGTTATTCTGCTCATTCTTTTGATGGCAGATGTTGCTTTGTGCATTAGATGGGTTCTCCCTTTGTAAGGATAACATATTTCTCATCTGTTTTTGACATTGTTTAGACCAACTGCAAAATACTGTTGCTGTTGCCAGCATTAAATAAATAAAATTTGACCTCATGACAAAAGTATGGCAAATGCAGTTCAGGTCTCCAAAGATATGGTGAAATATTGCTTTGTGCCTGATAGGGTGAGTTTACAGAGAAACCTCAGCTGTTCCTTTTATGACTATGTAGTGTGATGCAAGCTTGCATCTATTTATCTCACAACCAATTCAAAAACAGGTTTTCTGGTCATTATGACATTACTGTTTGTGGGACTTTGCTTGGTACAATGTGGTTATTACATTTTCTCCTACATTACAACAATGAGTAGATTTCAAAAGTAGTTCATTAGCCGTAAAGCGCTTTGGGATATCCTGAGATTATGAAAGACACTACAGAAATGCAGCTTTTTTTAACCTATCTGTAAATGTAGAAAATGTTATGGTATTTTGATACTTTGAACACACTGCCTGTTTGTTTGTTGTCTTTCCCTGAGTTTTCATTGTTAATACGATAAAGGAACTCCTTCACCCTGACTGTGTGGTTATGATGAGGAATTCCACACAAAACATTCATCTTTCATGCTATGGCCGCCCTGAATCTGCAGCATTTCTTTTTGGTTTTTTTTCCCACTTGATGTTTTATGGACCATGGATTTGAATGAATTCATGTTTGAATTCTTAGAAATAGAATAGATCATTGTTAACAATGTTCATCCCCATGGCCCGGCTGATTGCATTATTTTATACTGGATATTAAAATATTGTGCCAGCAGAACAGACTAAAATTAAAGTTTTTTGTTTTTATTTTAGACCAGAGATTATAAGCAATATGTCCAAATAGTTGCTCTACATGTCAACTCTTTAATTCTTGGCAATAAATGACTATTCGAACCCTGAGGATTGTAAACAACTATCGATTGTTCCACCAGCTTTCTGAGCAATCTTTCACTAGTGCTACCTCAGCAGTCAATATTTGGACAATATGAGACAGTTCTATTTGATTTAAGCCAGATTGGAATTTTCCTGTTTAGTAGTCCAAGTGAATCCAAGCAGTTTTCTTTAAGCATTCCCCTTTTAACCATTCTATGAAAATACACTGCAGAGTAAGTAGGGTTTCACATACTGGAACATTTAGTTTTGTTATGAGAGGTTGCAAGAACAGAGAAATTGGATTAAACAACTGCAATGTGGAATTAGCCCTGGCTAAGAGGATATAAATCAGAAGAAAGAACTCTGGCTAATCTTTCCTAATGAAAGCACATCCTAGGTTAGATCAGCAAAAGCCTCATAAACTTGGAATTGTACCTGGGACTTCCTGCTTTGTTGCTCGTTGCTTTAGCAATCTACTCTATTAGAGGAATTGCTTTGATGTGTTCACAATGATACAGTGGGAAAAGAGCTTTAACATGTAACTGAGAATATTTCTTGGCAAAACCTGATTTCATTCATTTAATAATCTCAGCTATTGTTTATCATACTTGGATTACTTCTCATTAGTGTATAGGGGAACTGTTTAAATGACAGTTACTAGAAATGTCACGAAATAGTGAAGGAGTTGGGGTAGGGTTGGCTAACCCTATCGCAGGAGTTTTATTTTTCTCTATAACCAATAAGAACAGCTTGCATGTATATAACACGTTTAACATAGTAAGAGATCAGAAAACACTTCGTAACAGCATAATCAGACAAAATTGACACTCAGTTAATGTAGGACACAAAAGCTTTGTCTAAAAGTTAGGTTTAAAGGAGGAGGGAAACACAGAGATTTAGGGAGGAGACTGCATATGGCTTTTTTTTATATTAGTGACATCTTCTGGCCTTGACACCAAACAGGATCTAATATGCATACAAAAACAAAATACAGTGGATGAGAAATACTCAGCAGATTTGTCAGAATCTGTGGAGAGAAAAACACAATTAATGTTTCAGGTTTATGACCTTTCATCGAGTGTGCATACCTTTTCACTCTATCTTTTAGCAGGAACATTTACTATATGTATGAGAGAAAAATATTCACATTCACAGTCTACTCCACTGAGCTTTCCCACTGATTCATGCTCTTGATGATGACTTTTTTACAAAAGGTCATACAAGTACCAAGAAGCTTAAAATTAGAATGACATTGAATTTACAGCACAGCAACTAGTGATTTGGCTCAGCTGCTCTATATGTTGGTGTTTATGATGTACATAAGCTTCCTCACACTCTCCTTTATCTAACCATATCAATAGAATCAATACTGAATTATAAAGAGGAAGGTTTTCAGCAATTTGTTTTCCCTGAAGAGTTTAGACTATGGCATACCGTACTGCAAGTAGCTATAATATTAACTCCTTCACAATTGGATAAATATCTAAAGAAAGCATAAGAGGTTGCAAGAACAGAGAAATTGGAGTAAACAACTGCAATGTGGAATTAGCACAGACATGGTCACAACAGGTCAAATGGCCTTTTCCTATGTTGAAATTCTAACAATTCTATGGTAAATCCTGTCGATAAATAATATTAATGACTAGACTCTGTTGGTGTTGTAATAGGCAGGACACACAAAATGTTTGTTCATTAAAATCAAGGTGGTGTGCAAATTCTGTGCACTTTGTGTAATATTCACATGATGTTTCAGTACTGAATGGTGATATCCATATTAAACTTGTGGTATATGACAACAGAGGTTTTCATATGTTTGTGTGCAAATATATCAAAATGTTCACAGATTGCAATGGTAATTAGAGGTCAGATTGTCTTAGACAATCAATATGATTTGTTTCTCTGTAACACAAGACATACCGTCATTCTGCAGTAGTGAGAGTTTGTCAGTTACAAATCTTCTTAATTATCAGCATAATTTGAGCTGCTGTCTAATATCAATACCCTTCTATGACAAGAACTCAGTTTAACCAGTCTGCAGTAAATAATAATAATTCTGTATGAAATCATTTGCCTCAGAAATTAATGGGTCAGATTTGACTGCCTACCTGTGCCATGGATTGTGTATCTGTCCCGGTGCCAACTCCTCTGCCACGTATATTGTTAGCCAATCTAGGTTACCTTAGATATTATTTTCCATCAAGGAGATAAAGTATGAGAGCAGAGGAAGTTGTGCCAGTGTTATTTACGTATCTTTCATCTGTGAATATGTTTTGTAAATATTGTATACACTGGCAAAAGTAGTGAGCCCCAGCATGGGGGCAGAGTTCACATGTGAGGCATATTCCATTGTCAGTTTTTACATTGAATACTGTTCAGTGAAGTCTTGCCACAGTAATAGAATACAATGAGCCAGCTTACAGCTTTATATAACTCAAAGGATTAATTAAGAGGGCTTTGAGTAGCAATGCAATGATAATGACCAAGAAATTAGAGCATAACATGAATCCATATTCAAGTTTCAATGCCATTTTTATGCTGGTTATGATTTTTAAATCTACATTAAATTGAATGTGAATAAAGATCCTATTAGAAATGTGTCCCATGAGAGTTGCCTTAAACAATTATGACAGCAATTTTTAAACGTTGCAAAATGAAGAGATGAAAGTGAAAGGTCTTTAATACAGAACATCATCAAGGTTTGAAGACAAGATAGAATGAGAAGTATGGATTTTGTAATGCCAGACTCATGTTTTAAAAGCCTGAAAATTGAAGGAAGAAGAGATGAGGGAAATGAAGAGTTCCATGTTTTGAGGATCTAAGAAGAAAGTGGCCTGACATCCGCACATTGAGCATAAAATGAAAATAAGGAGCACGTGAGACAGTTTATTTGTAGTTCAGAAGAAACAATACAGGAAGGTTTAGAGTCTCTTAGGCCATTATGGAATAGAATAAAGAAAAGTATATAATGGTGAGACCTGTAAGCTCGAGGTTTTTGTTTTGTCCGTTGGTGCAGTGTAGCAAGAAAGGTGCCTAAAGACCTTCATCCTGATATGCAATCATTATTTAATATCCTAGTTCGAAACAATTCAGTTAGGCAATGTAGTCTGATGCCACCTGACATGTCCTTAGGTACTCTGGATAAATTCTTGGATGCAGGTAAAGAAAATTGCTGCATCTTCTAGTCATCTTTCACCTTAACAAGCGCAAACAAGGCAATGTGTGGGATAGTTTTCTTTATGTATAGCTCTGAAGAACAGCATAATGCCTCTTTTAAGCTGCACGATTGATCATGTGTTGAGAAAGTGAAGAAGGGGTAAATCAACAATTGGTGTTGACAGTTGATGTCTTGGGACCTGTCAAGGGTAGACTCAGGGACACATCATATTAGAAAGTGAGGCCCCAGACAGTGCTGAATGTTCCTGCCAAGCACTGAGCAGCAACATTGTATTGCAGAAATCATATCTTAAAATTAGTCTTTTGCACTATGTATTTGTTTAGAAAACAAATACTATGCAGCTTGACAAACCCTTATGTAATTTACTTGTCCATTCAGGTGTATTTAAATTCATGGCAATTTAGTTCAAGTCGAGTATAAAAAGCCTTGTACGAAAAGGTGTAAAGGAATTTAGGTATAAGCTGAATTCCTGAATACTGCACCTGCTATTGTACTGAGCCAAACTAATAGGGGTGGCATGGTGGCTGTGTGGGAGTTTGCACGTTCTCCGTGTGTCTGCGTGGGCTTCCTCCCACAATCCAAAGATGTGCAGGTCAGGTGAATTGGCTATGCTAAATTGCCCATAGTGATAGGTGCATTAGTCAGGGGTAAATGTCGGTGAATGGGTCTGGGTGGGTTACTCTTCAGAGGGTTGGTGTGGCCATGTTGGGCTGAAGGGCCTGTTTCCATACTGTAGGGAATCTAATCAGAAAGATCCAGTAGTTCTGTTCCTGATCTGTGATGTATTAGATGATCTGCACCAAGATGAGGTGAAAGGGCATCTACCTCTTCTGAGGTGATTCCATCAAGTGTCAGTGCTGGTGTGGATGTCAGAAACAGGGTTGACTGTGGTGCCCTCTAAGTGGAATAATAACAATAGTAATAATGATCAAGGTGCCTGTGACCAGGGAATAATGTCCCAACATGGATTAACACCTTCAGGGGAGCAGAGGAGAAAACTAGCTATAAAGCTTAAATACTATTTACTATAGGGCTGAAATTATTTTAAAAAGGATGATATTGGGAGAGTATTTAGTATATTGAACAGATGTTTTTTGAACCTTGAATTTCTTTTTTTCTGTGCTTATGTAACTTGGATCACAGCCAAGGGTTTTGACATGTAAACCACCCAATAGGTAATGTTACAAAGATTCTGGATCAGTGGTGCTGGAAGAGCACAGCAATTCAGGCAGCATCCGAGGACAGGCAAAATCGACGTTTCGGGCAAAAGCCCTTCATCAGGAATAAAGGCAGAGAGCCTGAAGCGTGGAGAGATAAGATAGAGGGAGGAGGGACTTGCGGGAGGGGCGTTGGGAATGCGATAGATGGAAGGAGGTTAAGGTGAGGGTGATAGGCCGGAGAGGGGATATCGCCGACATTGCTATTTCCCTCCCTTCCCCATTATCTAATGGCTGTAAGACAGGGTTCTTTCTGGTGGGACAGCTGCCAAACAATATTTCTTCCTGCGGGGTGGGGGTTTTGCCTGGTCAAAACCCCACTTCCCTA
>NW_025204977.1:9115-10000 GCF_004010195.1 Chiloscyllium plagiosum | reverse complement strand
GGATAGTAACTGAGATGGAATTAGTAGGTAGGACATGAGGAAATGATTTTAGAAAGCAGAAAAAATGTAGTTGAGACTGTGACCAGGATCAGCAGCCCACCATTTGTGGCTGTAGGGTATTCAGATTGGGATAGAGAGGGGACTAAAACTGAAAAGACGTGTCAAACAATCAAATATTGCAGTGACAGGGGATACTATCTTGGAAGAATTATCAAATGAAGCCATATGCGTTTCTACCAATAACACAAAGGGACAAACACACTGTTGGGTGTGTAGAAAATGTCCCCAATAGCCAGGGAGAGATAGACAGTCATCCTGATCATCACATTCCAGAGAAGTTTCAGAATAATAAGGCAGGAATAGTTCAGGAGTTTAACAAACCAAATATTAACTGGAAGGTAGGGAGGGAGCAAAATTCTGAATGAACATCCATCAGAACCTTTCCAACCAAGACAGAGAAGCTCCAGCAAAGAAGCAGTGAGTTCTGGATCAAGTATTTGGAAATGATCCCAGGCTGGAGCATCAGTGTATCCGTGGAGGAGTATTTGGTAGATGATGACCATAACGGAGTTATAGTTATAGAAAAGGATAAGGATAGCTTTGGAATAAAAATTCTAAACTGGGGAAGTCCAATAGCCCACTCTAAAGGCCCCAGTGGCAGACTGGTTCAGACACAAGGGGACCATGTGATCCACAGCAAAGAGACTCATTGGGTTCAAAAATGGCAGATGGGGAGGAGAGAGGCACATGGGTGGGTACGTTTCAGCGTCAGTGAGGGGAGTGTGTCAGTGAGGGGAGTGTGTCAGTGAGGGAAGTGTGTCAGTGAGGGGAGTGTGACAGTGAGGGGAGTGTGTCAGTGAGGTGAGTGTGTCAGTGAGGGGAGTG
>NW_025204977.1:0-5372 GCF_004010195.1 Chiloscyllium plagiosum | reverse complement strand
AGACCTAATTTCTTATTCATTTGCATTTTTATAACGCACTTTTGTTTATAGTTGAAGCCGTAATTTAACAGATGAAATAGACAGGTTTCACCTAAATGATCATGGTGCCTAATTTTCAGCCAGTCAGATTGAAATTAACAGAGCAGTAATAGCCCCAAAGTAAGCTCTTGAGAATTATTGTTCCATATGCTGAGTCTTGGCGATCTTTTTTGGGAAAAGGGCCTTCCCTTGGGGAACAATGACCAGTTATATCAGTTTGTAAGTGTCTTGGCTATGCAAAACAGTGTTGTTAAGATTCGGATTGTAATGTTATGTGGCATGTTAATGAAGTATACCTCATACTTAATCTTCCATGTAGGAGAAAGTGAGGGCAGCAGATGCTGGAGATTAGAGTCGAGAGTGTGGTGCTGGAAAAGCACAGCAGGTCAGGCAGCTTTGGAGGAGCAGGAGAATCGACGTTTCAGGCATAAACCCTTCATCAGGAATCGTAATCTCCTGTGTGTCCTGATACTGTCTGTGGCCTAATAATAGAACTTAAGAGGATTGTTAACTTCTCCCAAAATGGTTCTTTTATATTTTGGAAAAATGTACTGCTTTGCTTGTCCCTGTCTGTTATTATTTCTCTGACATCATATGAACTGGCAAGCTACAGCATGATACCCATTTGAAGTGTGATTTGGATGAAACCTGAGCTAAAATGGCTGGGGCCTTATCAGACTGGTGGGTAGCTAAATTGCTGTACAGCCATCAATGAAAATCAGTCACCATTTTATGTTTGAGGTGCATCTGTACCCTTTTGAATAATAAGTGTTGATAATGACGTTCAGAACTTGGCTAATGGGAATTACACATCTAACAGGGCAAAGGCTGCATCAACATGCACAGTTGACTTGTTCAGCTCATTGAACTATGTTATGATAATGACTACCTTCGCTGATGTAAGTTCAACTCCGTCACACAATTATGCACAATATAATTTCCAGTCAGTTCCCTTGGTGACATTTATCACTTTTTGTTTAAACACAAATATTCTAAAATATCAACAGAAATGCGCAGAAACAAACATAAAATAAATAACAAAACTTTATAACTCTGTGAATCGACTGCAAAACTTGTTCATAAACAGGCTGCAGAAAATATATTCCCAATCCCACTGACTGTTCCATTAATTTGTTCCCCACTTCCCCCATTCATAACTGTAGGAGAACAAATGAGCAAAGATGGTTTGTGTTGATGACCAGGACCACCCTTTTGGGTAACAAGGAACAAATGGTACTTTTTCTTCACTGTAGTGATTCAGCAATTCCACTACTTCATAATAATAACAAAGAATTATCTTAAATCAGATAAAAGATCTCTAGCAAGAAACATAACTGTTTGAGGGAATCGTATTGCTCCATTGCTGAGTATGATTACTTAGTTCTAAACAAATAACTTACCATTATTCAAAGTCATTTTGGTTCAATTTTCACCTGATTTGAATAAGCTGAGAGACAACGAATGCTGTTTCGAAGGGGCTCTTGCAGTACAATGATGGTGTCCATTGGACTAAAAGGCCCAGGTTCAAGTCCCACCTACTCCAGAGATGTGTAATAACATCTCTGACCAGGTTGATAAGGAAAAATAGGTTAAATTAACAAAAAAGGTCAAATGCTAATTTGGTGGCTAATAGATGAAAAAAATACCAAGAGTCATTTAGTGAGGAGGTGTGTAAGAGCACTTCTGGATTTAAAAGAAGAAGAAACAAAATGTTGTTTTAAGGGCTACAGTCATGGCCAAGTGGTTGAGGTGATGGTGCAGCAATTCATTGGGCTTTCCTTGCACAAGTTTGAAGCCTGCTAAATACTTTTCCCGATCTTGCACTTTCTAACTGAGTCCCTGGTGGCTTAGTTAACAATAAAATACCAAATGGCTGTTTTTAGGCTCTTGAGGTGCAATGGTAGTATCCCTATCTCTAAGCCAGGAGACCCAGATTCAGGAGGTGTGCCACAACATAGGTTGATTAAAAATACCCAAATGTTGTTTTGCATCCTCCCTCTCTCCCTAACTTTCCCTCACTTTTGGTGGTTTGCATTGCTTTGCCAGGTTTTTCTTGTAAATTGATAAATTGGAAATGATGATTTAGTGGTGGTGGATAAGAGGTGAAAAGTGTCCTAGATGATATGGTAATGAGAAAAATACCATTCAGTTGTGTATAATAACACTTTTGGATATTAAAAAAATTCTGATTTAGTGAGGTGATGGCCTAGCAGTATTATTGATAGACTATTAATCTAAAGACCCAGGCAATGTTCTGGGTTTGAATTCCTTCAAGACAGAAGGTGAAATTTAAACTTAATTAATATTTGGAATGAAGACTCCAGTAATGATCTTGAAAGTGTTGCTGATTGTCAGGGGAAGCAATTAGGTTCATAATGCCCTTTAGGGATGGAAATCTGATTCCTTACCTGGTCTGTCCTTCATGTGACTCCAAGCCCACAGCAAGGTGGTTGATACCTATGTGAAAGGAAAACAAATATTGATTTGGAGTGTTCTTGTGATGCAATGGTAGTATTCCTACCTCTCAGCCAGGAGGTCTAGGTTCATGTCCCACCTGCTCCAGAGATGTGTTATAATGTACTGCAACAGGTTGATTCCAAAGATACGGATTTTAGGTAATATAGCAGTGGGTACTGTTATATAAGCTAATGGCTTTGATACCAGTACCCATTGCTGTTAATGGTGAATTTGACCATCAGGCCATAAGACATAGGAGCAGAAACTAGGCTATTCAGCATATCGAGTTGGCTCCGCCATTCAGTCATGGCTGATAAGTTTCTCAACCCCTTTCTCCCTGTAACCCTTGATCCCTTTGACAACCAAGAACATATCTATGTCTGCCTTAAACGTAATCAATGTCCTGGCCTCCACAGCCTTTTGTGGCAATGAATTCCATAGATTCACCACTCTCTGGCTGAAAATTTTCTCTTTATCACTGTCCTAAAAAGCCTTTACTCTAAGGCTGTGCCCTCACGTCCTAGTCTCTCCTGCCAATGGAAACATCTTCCAAACGTCCACACTGTCCAGACCATTCAGTATTCTGTAAGTTTCAATTAGATCCCCCCTCATCTTTCTAAACTCCATCAAGTACAGACTTGAAGTCCTTTTCATTCCTGTGATCATTCTCGTGAACGTCCTCTGGACCTGCTCCAGGGCCAGTACATCCTTCCTGAGGTATGGCACCCAAAATTGCTCACAATACTTTGAATATGGTATGACCAGAGCCTTATAAAGCCTCAGAAGTTCATCCCTACTTTTATATTCTAGTTCTCTCAAAATAACTGTTGACATTGTATTTGCCTTCCTAACTACCGACTCAACCTGCAAGTTTACCTTAAGAGAATCTTGGACTAGGACTCCCAAGTCCCTTTGCACTTTAGATTTCTGAATTTTCTCCCCATTTAGAAAATAGACTGTGCCTCTATTCTGGGAGCATTAGCTCTTCATCACATTCCTGATGAAGAGCAACGTTGACTCTAGTGCTCCTCTGATGCTGATTGACTGGCTGTGCTTTTCCAGCACCACACTTTCTGACTCTGGTCTCCAGCATCTGCAGTCCACACTTTCTCCTGTGCCTCTATTCTTCTGATCAAAGTGCATGACCTCACACGTTCCTACGTTGTATTCCACCTGCCACTTTGCCCACTCTCCTAATCTATCTAAGTCCTTTCACAGCTTCCCTGCCTCCTCAATGCTACCTGTCCCTCCACCTATCTTTGTATCATTTGCAAACTTAGTCAGAATATCCTCAGTCCCTTCATCTAGATCATTAGTGTACAGAATGAAAAGTTGTAGTCCCAGAACTGACCCTTGTGGAACATACTTGTCATCAGCTGCCATCCTGAGAAGGACACTTTTATCCCCACTGCCTGCTTTCTGCCAATCTCCTATCCATGCTAGTACCTAGCCTCTAACACCATGGGCCCCTATCTTGCTCAGCAGCCTCCTGTGCATCACCTTGTGAAAGGCCTTCTGGAAGTCGAGATAGATAACATCCATTGGCTCTCCCTGGTCTAACCTGCTTGTTACTTCCTCAAAGAATTCTATCAGATTTGTCAGGCATGACCTTCCCTTGATGAAACCATGTTGACTTCGCTCTATTTTCCCATGCGCTTCCAAGTATTCAGAAATCTCATCCTTCACAATGGACTCCAAAATCTTACCCAACGACTGAGGTCAGACTAATTGGCTTGTAATTTCGCATCTTTTGCCTTACTCTCTTCTTAAAGGGGGTGTTACATCAACAATTTTCCAGCAATCGGGTACCCTCCCTGACTCCAGTAGTTCCTAAAATATAATCACTAGTGCCTCCACTACCTCTTCTGCTATCACCTTTAGAACTCTGGAGTGGAGTCCATCTGGCCCAGAATTATTTATCCATCTTCAGGCCATTCAGTTTTTCTAGCACCTTCTTCTTGGTGATGGCCACCATACTCACTTCTGCCCCCTGATTCTCTTGAATGTCTGGGATGTTACTTGTGTCTGCCATGTGAAGACTGACACAAACTACTTATTCAGTTCCTCCACCATTTCTTTGTTCCCTATTAGTACTTCTTCAGCATCATTTTCCAGCAGGCCAATGCCCACTTTTGCCTCTCTTTTACCCTCTATATATCCAAAGAAACACTTGCAATCATCTTTTATGTTACTGGCTAGCTTACCCCCATATTTAATGTTCTCCCTCCTTATTTCTTTTTTTGTTGTCCTCTATTGTCCTCTATTGGTCCAATCGCTTCCCACTGCCCTTCGCTGCATTATGTGCTTTTTCTTTTGCTTTTACACTGTCCCTGACTTGCTTTGTCAACCAGGGTTCCCTCATCCTCTCCTTAGAATGTTTCTTTCTCCTAGGGATGTTTTTTTTTTGCTGTGTCTCCCAAATTACTCCCAGAAACCCCAGGCATTGCTGTTCCTCTGTCTTTCCTGCTGGGCTCCTCTCCCAGTCAATTCTGGTCAGCTCCTCCCTCATGCCTCTATAACTGCCTTTATTCAGAAGTAATACCATTATGTCTGATTCCATCTTTTTCCTCTCAAATTGCAGAGTACATTTCATCATATTGTGATCACTGTCTCTTAAGGGTTGCTTCACCTTAAGCTCCCTTATCAAGTCTGTCTCATTGCACAACACTAAATCCAGAATTGCCTGTTCTCCAGTGGGCTCCACCACAAGCTGCTCAAGAAAGCCAACTCATAGACATTCCACAAATTCCTTTTCTTGTGATCCACTACCAACCCGATTTTCCTCGTCCACCTGCATATTAAAATCACCCAAGATGACTGTAACCTAGCCCTTCTTACACATCTTTTCTATTGCTTGGTGTATCTTGTGACCCAAA
>NW_025204976.1:6924-10000 GCF_004010195.1 Chiloscyllium plagiosum | reverse complement strand
TTATTACAGTTAACCTGAGAATGTAACTTGTAAAAGAAAGTTTTGTGATTTACATATGAAAGAAGTGTGAGAGTGTGTGTGTCTGTAGGAGTGTGTGTGAGTGTCTGTGTATACGTATGTATGTGTGTATATAGGAGTGCCTGTGTGTGTGTATAGTGCAATGGTGGTCACCTGTAGTATGACATGAACCCAAGGTGCTGGTTGAAGCCCTCCCTATGGGTACTGAACTTAGCTATCAGCCGCTACTCGGCCACTTTTCGCTGCTGCCTGTCCTGAAGTCCGCCTTAGAGGACTTGCAGAGTTACATTGTACTTGTTCAAAAATTGCATTATTCCATGTAAGACTTTTGTTAACTCACTTTTTAGATTAGAATCAGTCTAAACATTATGGCACAGACAGGGAACACAGGGGGCTAACACCTTCAATATATTATCTGGCCTGACAGCGCCGTATCTGCTCCCAGGAGGACCAGTTCCACCACAGAACACACCAGATGGCCTCCTTCTTTAGAGACCACAATTTCCCTTCCCACGTGGTTAAAGATGCCCTCCAACTCATCTCGTCCACATCCCGCACCTCCGCCCACAAACCCCACCCCTCCAACCGTAACAAGGACAGTCCTTGTTTTAACCAATTGTTAGTTAACCTGAGAATGTAACTTGTAAAACAAAGTTTTGTGATTTACACATGAAAGAAGTGAAACTATCATGGTATTCTAACAGATGAAAGACTTAACAAACAATCGAGGTATTTTTCACTGTATAATTTCAGTTACATCGCACTGTAAACTTTTGCTATAAATTCTGTCTTACAGTTGTGTCCTCCACAACCACCTGATGAAGGAGCAGCGCTCCGAAAGCTAGTGCTTCCAATTAAACCCGTTGGACTATAACCTGGTGTTGTGTGATTTTTAACTTTGTTCACCCTAGTCCAACACTGGCTCCTCCAAATCTAGATTGAGGATATCTGGTCAGAATGGACCAGTTGATCTGAAGGGTCTGTTTCAGTGTTGTACATCTCTATGGTGGGCCAGATGAGGAAGTTTCAGTGAGTGTGAGGTTACAGTGAAACCCTGGGCTTTGTGTGAACACATGCCTTGGAGGAAAATGAAGGGAAGGGATTTGTTGCAAAGTGCCCTCCCCTCCTCCAGCTCCCTCAGCACGGGGGCAGCGCGAGGCCCTTTGTCCGGAACAGCCGCGGCTCGTTCACACCGGGGAGAGGCCGTTCACCTGCTTGGATTGTGGGAAGGGTTTTACTGACTGCTCTTCCCTACTGACACATCGGCGTGTTCACACCGGGGAGAGGCCGTTCACTTGCTCAGATTGTGGGAAGGGATTCACTCAGTCCTCTTCGCTGGTGGCGCACAAGCGGGTTCACACCGGGGAGAGGCCGTTCACCTGCTTGGATTGTGGGAAGGGTTTTACTGACTGCTCTTCCCTACTGACACATCGGCGTGTTCACACCGGGGAGAGGCCGTTCACTTGCTCAGATTGTGGGAAGGGATTCACTCAGTCCTCTTCGCTGGTGGCGCACAAGCGGGTTCACACCGGGGAGAGGCCGTTCACCTGCTTCAAGTGTGAGAAGCGATTCAGTCGGTTATCCAGCCTCCTAAAACACGAGCGAATTCACACCAGGCAATGGCCTTTCACCTGCTCCGAGTGCGGGAAGGGATTCAGTGCTTCGTCCAGACTGCTGGCGCACCAGCATGTTCACACCGGGGAAAGGCCGTTCACCTGCTTAGTGTGCGGGAAGGGATTCACTCAGTCTTTCCACCTGCTAAAGCACCAGCGAGTTCACTCTGGCGAGAAGCCATTCACCTGCTTCACGTGTGGGAAGCGATTCAGTCAGTTATGCAGCCTTCAAAAACACGAGCGGGTTCACACTGGGCAATGGCCGTTCACCTGCTCAGAGTGCGGGAAGGGATGCAGTACGTTATCCAGGCTTTTGGCACACCAGCGGGTTCACACCGGGGAGAGGCCGTTCTCCTGCTCCGTGTGTGGAGAACGATTCAGCGATCCATCCAGCATGCGGAGACACCGGCGGGTGCACACCCGGGAGAGGCCGTTCAGCTGCTCTGAGTGCGGGAAGGGATTTGCTCACTCCTGTAGCCTCAGGAAACACCAGCAACTTCACACCGGGGAGAGGCAGTTCACCTGCATTGAATGTGGGAAGGGATTCACTGAATCGACCAGACTGTTAATCCACCAGCGCATTCACACTGGAGAGAGACCATTCCCCTGCACTGTGTGTGGGAAAACATTTAGGGATTCATCCGCTGTGCTGAAACACCAGCGAATTCATACCGGAGAGAAACCATTCACCTGCTCTGTGTGTGGGAGGGGATTTATCCAGTCATGCAAGTTGCGGAGACACCAGAGAGTTCATCAGCCACAGTTGGATTCTGCTGTCCTTGCTGCTGAGAATCATATCCAGGACTGAATCATGTTCAGTCTAACAGTGGGTGATATGGGAGGGTCAGAGGGCTTATTTCTGCAAACTCCACACAGTCAGTCGCCTGAGGTGGGAATTGAACCTGGGTCTCTGGCACTGTGAGGCAGCAGTGCTAACCACTGTGCCACCGTTTTGCCCACGGATGTGTGTATGAATAGGAAGGTTTTGGAGGGATATGGGCCGGGTGCTGGCAGATGGGACTAGACTGGCTTGGGATATCTGGTCGGCATGGACATGTTGGACCAAAGGGTCTGTTTCCATGCTGTACATCTCTATGACTCCGCATCTCTGTTTGAAATCTGACACCCCTTAACCTATGACCTCTCACTCTAACTTACCCCACATGGGCAAATATCCTTCCAATGCTGAGTAAATAGAGCTCTAACTGCTAGCTATCACCCTGACGTGAAGACAAGGTGGTGAGGTTCACTTGTTGTCTGTATCGAAAGTCCGTTAAGCCAAGAGTGTCACTCATTAGTTTGCATTGTGTCTAAAGTGGATTAAGTTAATAAATTAGTTATAAATCTGGCATTTATAATGGTTTGTCTCTGCTGCTTCCGCTTGTCAGTTCCAGCTGTCCGCTGCAGTGGCCGGTATATTGGGTCCAGGTCGATGTGTTTGTTGA
>NW_025204976.1:0-3753 GCF_004010195.1 Chiloscyllium plagiosum | reverse complement strand
AGGCTGGGGCTGTTTTCCCTGGAGCATCGGAGGCTGAGGGGTGACCTTATAGAGGTTTATAAAATCATGAGGGGCATGGATAAGATAAATAGACAAAGTCTTTTCCCTGGGGTCGGGAAGTCCAGAACTAGAAGGTATAGGTTTAGGGTGAGAGGGGAAAGATATAAAAGAGACCTAAGGGGCAACTTTTTCACACAGAGGGTATGGAACGGGCTGCCAGAGGAAGTGGTGGAGGCTGGTACAATTGCAACATTTAACAGGCATTAGGATGGGTATATGAATAGGAAGGGTTTGGAGGGATATGGGCCAGATGCTGGCAGGTGGGACTAGATTGGGTTGAGATATCTGGTCGGCATGGACGGGTTGGACCGAAGGGTCTGTTTCCCTGCTGTACAGCTCTATGAACTTGTATGTCTGCAACAACACTTCCCTAGTTTTATATTTTATTCCTTTAGCAATAAATGCCAAAATTCCCTTTGCCTTTTTTATTACCCATTGCACACTAATCTTCTGAGCAGCATTGAATGAATTGAATTTATTGTCCCGTATACACAGTGAAAAGCTTTGTCTTGTGAGCAATACAGGCAGATCATAGAGTTAAGTCGCATTGATAAGTAAATAATAGGTAAACAGCAGCAAAAACAAAACACAGGTACAGATGAATGTTAAGAGTTTGAGAATCCAGTAGAAACTATATTGAAACTGGCTGGTGCGTTTGTTCAGGCTTCTGTACCTTCACAGCCCTTCAGACCTGCCCATCACTCCCCCCACTGACCTATCACCTTTCTCAGCTACATTCCCCCCCCACGTATACACACACACACACACACACACACACACACACAAAAAACCCAACTCCCTCCCATTTAGCTCTCATCCCCTGGCCCACAAGCACATTCCTGCTCCTCGGATGCTGCCTGACCTGCTGTGCTTTTCCAGCACCACTCGAATCTAGGATTCTAATCTCCAGCATCTGCAGTCCTCACTTTTTTGCTTATATTTAATGGGTGGTCACCCAGTGCTGGAGCAGTTCTCTAGCTCTTATGGTACCCAGTTAGAGTAATTTTGCTAATTGTGTGTTGCTTGTTTTTATTTGCCTGTATAATGACTTGTCAACTTTGACACGTATAATCAGCTTGCAACTATTGAACAACAGGTATGTGTTTATGTAACGTTTTGACTGCCGGTTTTGAAGATATCAAGAACAGAATTTAAAAAACCTGATATCTCCAAACCAGATCATTACAGGCCAACTGGACATGGCAATAAGCAGTTGATGGAGAGTGGGAAAAAGACACGAGTACAGACTGCTTTGTAAGAAGCTGGACTTGGCCTGGGAACGGGTTGTTTTGCAGTGACGCGTGGACTTGTTTCTGACCATCAAGCGCAGAGGGTGGCTTGGGAAAAGTGCTCGAGGTAATTCAGCACATAACAGCAAATCCAGTCTACTATTCACTTTGGGGACTTTTCCCAGATATTGGACTTCACTATTGGACTGAGCTTCGATTGCCAGCCATTGCTGAGGGGTACCCAGTGAGAACAAAAGGACAAGACATTTGAATATATCCTAGTAGTTGAAGCTAATAACATGGGCGGCACGGTGGCCCAGTGGCCCAGTGGTTAGCACTGCTGCCTCACAGCGCCTGTAGACCCGGGTTCAATTCTCGCCTCAGGCGACTGACTGTGTGGAGTTTGCACATTCTCCCCATGTCTGCGTGGGTTTCCTCCAGGTGCTCTGGTTTCCTCCCACAGCCCAAAGATGTGCAGGTCAGGTGAATTGGCCATGTTAAATTGCCTGTAGTGTTAGGTAAGGGGTAAATGTAGGGGTATGGGTGGGTTTCGCTTCGGCGGGTCGGTGTGGACTTGTTGGGCCGAAGGGCCTGTTTCCACACTGTAATGTAATCTAATCTAATCTAACTTTGCTTAAATTTATCTAAAGTGGTGAAAGGAAATAATTAGTTCCAATATGCAAGTAATTTATGTTAACAAATTTGTATTATATTGAAGCGCACATGTTGTCTTGTATTCATTTTGATCTTAAATATCAGTTAAGGCATTTCAGCCTTATGTTACAACCCGCTACAATCTTATTCAATGAAGATATAAATGTGAGGTGCTGCATTTAGGAAAAACAAATCAGGGCAGGACTGATACACCTGGGGAGTGTTGGTGAACAAAGAGACCTTGGAGTGCAGGTTCATAGCTCCTTGAAAGTGGAGTCGCAGGTAGATAGGATAGTGAAGGAGGTGTTTGGTATGCTTTCCTTTATTGGTCAGAGCATTGAGTCCAGGAGTTGGGAGGTCATGTTGCGGCTGTACAGGACATTGGTTAGGCCACTGATGGAATATTGCGTGCAATTCTGGTCTCCTTCCTATCGGAAAGATGTTGTGAAACTTGAAAAGGTTCAGAAAAGATTTACAAGGATGTTGCAAGGGTTGGAGGAGTTGAGCTATAGGGAGAAGTTGCATCGGCTGGGGCTGTTTTCCCTGGAGCGTCGGAGGCTGAAGGGTGACCTTATAGAGGTTTATAAAATCATGAAGGGGATCGATAGGAATAAGTAGACAAGGTCTTTTCCCTGGGGTCAGGGTGTCCAGAACTAGAGGGCATAGATTTAGTGTGAGGGTAAAACTTTGCAAGTTGTAGAGGGTGGTGCGTGTATGGAATGAGCTGCCAGAGGAAGTGTTGGAGGCTAATAAAATGACAGCGTTTAAAAGGCATCTGGATGGATGTATAAACAGGAGGGGTTTAGGGGGATGGCAAATGAGTCTAGATTAATTTCGGATATCTGGTCAGCATGGACGAGTTGCACTGAAGGACCTGTTTCCATACCATTATAACTCAATGATTCCAAATAACGAGGGGCTGAATGGCCACATTTGTAGGCGAATCAAAGCATACATTTTCACCTTTTAGAAAAAAAAACACCAAATCTTTTGACTGTAACAATGAACTAATTTCAACGGAAATAATGCATTGATGAAAATAGAATTTGAACAGGCAGGATTGATTGCACCTGAAATGACCACAAAATGACCAGCATCTCTTCACTGCCGCTCTTCCCACAGCGGACTTGGCACCAATTCCAGCTCTCTACTCTAATTCCCAGTGAGGAGGGTGTTTGGCTGAGAGATGTCGGACGCAGCAGGAAGTTTCAGGGAGTGTGAAGCTAAAGTTAAACCCTGTGCTTTGCTTGGTCTCAAACTGAGTGACTTGAGGAAAATAACCCCCAGACAATGGGCAGGCGCGCTCCCTCTTACTGCACGGTGCGACATGCAGAGAATGGCCAATAGGAAGGCTTGGAGGACCGGAAGGAGCCTGGTCCTCCCGCCAATCAGAGCCCCCCTATTGTCTGAATGCGGAAGTTGGACTGTGAGCTCCTGAAGCTGCTGCTCCTCCTCCTCTCTCTGTCTGTCTCTGAATGAAAATTTGAGCTTCACCCCAGACAGCAACTTCCTTCCTCTGTCCAAACATCGGTGAGTACAACACATTATTTCCCCCCCCCCCCCCCACTGGGGTGTTAAATTGTTGAATTGCAGGAACTAAAAGGAAAGGAAGTGAACCTTCAGGGAGGGGGCATACTCTGGAAAGTGTGGTCCATCTCTCTCTCTCTCTAATGTAAGATGACCTCTTACATAATGTTCGTTATTCACGGGGTGATTTCCTCAAGGGATGGCCGATGCTGAAATATTTTGCCTCCAAGATGCGCTTTTGCCTGCGGAGACTTAACAGACTTCACGTCCAATATAATTCTGA
>NW_025204975.1:8833-10000 GCF_004010195.1 Chiloscyllium plagiosum | reverse complement strand
GATGTCACTGGGGAGGGAGTTTGAGGAGTTTAATCCAGTGATACTAAGTAACGAAGATATGTTCCCAAGTCAGGGTGGTGAGTGGCTTGGAGGGGAGGTTGCAGCTAGTGATGTTCCCATGTATCGGCTACCCTTGCCTTCTAGATGGCAAAGTGTTTTGAAAGCAGCTTTGATGAATTTCTGCAGTGCATTTTGTGGATGGTACCCACTGCTATTATATGATTGGGGCTGGAGAGAGTGCGCATTTGTGGATATGGTGCCAATTAAGCATGCTGTTTTGTCCTAGATAGTTTCAAGCTTCTTGACTGTTGTTTGATCTGAATTCATCCAGACAAACAGAGAATATTCCATCACGCTTCTGACACGTGCCTAGTAGAAGATGAACAGACTTTGGGAAGCCAGGAGGTGAGTTACTCACTGCAGGGTTCCTGGCGTCTGACTTTTGTTGTAGCTACAGTATTTATATTGCTAGTCCTGTTCAGCTTCTTGTCAATGGTAACCTTCAGGATGCTGAAAGTGTTTGGGAAACAACTGCTGTCCAGGATAGTGGGAACAACTCCCCTGTTGTTCTTTGAAAGGCAATGTGGGATCCGAAAGGGCAGACAGATTTCATTTTAATGTCTCAACCGAAAGATAGCATGTGTGACTGTGAAGCATTCCCTCAGTACTACACTGAAGTGTCTGGTTGTGATGTTTGTGCTTGAGACACAGAGTTGAGACCATTGCCACTGAACTACAGCTGGCACCTAAAAGAAAGCAGCCAAAGCCTCCGTGTACTCAATGCCCCAGAATTCAGCATTTCACAAGTCAAGTAGAATGGCCATTTTCCCTTGTGTTTGGCAAGTTGAAAATACAACATTGCTTTGTAAAGATACTCCTCTATGATTAGGTTTCTGGTATTGAAGGGGGAGAATCATTGATGTGGGATATAGGTGAATTAATGTTATTTCTGCAATTATAAGTTCTGATACAGAGTAAATGAATTCATATTAGTTTGTGATTGTTTCTTGGCTAAGAGCTGAGTTAACAAGAATGGGGACTAATAGAGGAAGTATATAATCCGTTAAAAAAATGGTATGTTAGCATGAGACGTGATTTACAGAACAATGGTAGATGTATGGGCGAACAGGTAAGACAGTAGGAAAAACATCTGTTTTCCCACTTGTA
>NW_025204975.1:0-706 GCF_004010195.1 Chiloscyllium plagiosum | reverse complement strand
GGGCAGTGGCGGCCCAGTCTCTGGATTCATTTAAGAAATAGTTGGATCGAGCTCTCAAGGATTGTGGAATCAAGGGTTATGGAGATAAGGCAGGAACAGGATACTGATTAAGGATGATCAGCCATGATCATATTGAATGGTGGTGCAGGCTCGATGGCAGAATGGCCTACTCCTGCACCTATTATCTATTGACTGTTTTCTCCTACAGGTTGAGTCGACTAGCAGAGCTGTTTTCCAGGGGCTGATGGGAGCTGCAGTGACAGTAAGTGTAAACTTTTGAGGATTTACCATCTAAGTTACCTGCAGGAAGGGCAGGCTGGAAACTTCACTGAGGGTCGGCTCTGATACTGAGTCATGTGGAGAGACTGAGGTCCCTGTCTCTCCCCCCACCCCAGCAAGGTGGGTCCTGGCCAGGGCGGGTACTCCTGATCTAGGTGATGGAAAAGGGGAGCATTAATCTCTGTGCAATAGAAAAGACACTTTGGTGCCACTGTTGAAGGCTACGTATTGTCTGTGCCTCTTTCTCAGCGATAGCCATAATCTTCAGGAGACCTGATGTGGGCAGGACGGCAAACCTTCCTGACCCCATGCCCTGTGTCCCATTAACCTGATCCCTCTGCAGTTTCGGCCACTCCCCATCAGTCCTGCCCTAGGACCCTCCTTGCTCCAAGGATCCTCTCCCCTTTGAGCTCCTGTGTGCCCCCTT
>NW_025204974.1:5786-10000 GCF_004010195.1 Chiloscyllium plagiosum | reverse complement strand
GTTCTTCCCCGTGTCTGTGTGGGTTTCCTCTGGGTGCTCTTGTTTCCTCCCACGGTCCAAAGATGTGCAGGTCAGATGAATTGGCCACGCTAAGTTGCCCGTAGTGTTCAAGGATGTGCAGGTTAGGCACATTTGTCAGGGGTAAATGTAGAGCAACAGGAGGAATGGGTCTGGGTAGCTTATTGTTCGGTGTGGACTTGTTGGGCCAACTGGCCTGATTCCACACTGTAGGGATTCTACAAAGAATCTAAGTCATAATGACTGTGCAGGTTGGGGATGTAGAAAGGGGATGTGCAAGTTGGACCTTCAAGGCTGCTGCTGCCCCATGCAGTCTGATAGTCCAACTTAGTGCCTGTTCCTGCTCTCTCCCCATTTAGTTCTAAGAACTAAAGGGAGATTGAATGTTGCTGAAAAGACAGATGCATTACCAGAAAAAGATGAAAAGCCTCAGCCAGATGTCTCACCGATGTTTAAGTTGTCAGAAGCACTCACGCTCTCTGATATTAATTGTATAAATATATCAGCAGAAAGACATTTTGTGTGCGGCATTCAATCTTGATTCAAATGACTATTGATTGATGAGAAGGGACTCAGGGGAGATCAGCAGAAATAACCAGATTAGCGCTGTGCAGACTGATCAGTAAAATGACAGGTATAAGATTGGACAAACCTTTCACAGACAGGAGGATTAGGTCACATTACAGTTGCTGATTTATTTAAAAGGGACAAAAGGACTCATTTCAAATGTCAGCCGCTGTTTAAAGCAATCACTCTCGTGATCTCGATCTTTTGCAAGAGCAAAAGAAAGAACTTACATTTATATAGCACCTTTTGCCAGTTCCTACAAAGAATCTCAAGCTTTGAAGAAGAGTAGGGGTGTTCTGCCCAGGGTCCTAACAGATATATATTTAGCTCCAGTCACTAACACCAAGCTGTATTATTTTCTTGTTCTCTTTTTGGACCTTAGTGAGACCACATCTGAAGGGCCATATCTAGTTTTGGTCTCATAGAGTCACAGAGATCAACAGCACAGAGGCAAAAAAAACAACCCTTCAGCCCATTGAGTCTGTGCTGGTCAAAAACAACCACCGGACTATTCTAATCCCATTTCCCAGCACTTGGCTCATAGCCTTGGCTTCACAGGTGCACATCTAAATCCTTCCACAGTGTGAAGGGGGTTTCTGTGCCTCCCAGCCTCACAGGAAGACAGTTCCAGGTTCCCACCGCCCTCTGGGTGAGGAGGTTTTTCTCATACCCTCACTATACTTCCTGCCCCTTCCCTTAAGTCTATGTATTCTACTCATTTATCCCTTCATTTAGGGGAAAAATGTCTTCCTCTCTGTCCTACTCATGCTGCTCAATCATATTCCTCCCCCTCTCAGTCTCCTCTACTCCAAGGATGTTGTGAAACTTGAAAGGGTTCAGAAAATTATTTGCAAGGATGCTGCCAGGGTTGAAGGATTTGAGCTCTAGGGAGAGGCTGAAACAGGCTGGGGCTGTTTTATAGAGGTTTATAAGATCATGAGGGGCATGGATAGGGTAAATAGACAAGGTCTTTTCCCTGGGGTGGGGGAGTCCAGTATTAGAGGGCATAGGTTTAGGGTGAGAAAGGAATGATTTAAAAGGGATCTATGGGGCAACTTTTTGATGTAGAGGGTGGTGCGTGTGTGGAATGAGCTGCCAGAGGAAGTGGCGGAGGCCGGTACAATTACAACATTTAAAAGGCATCTGGGTGGGTGTATGAATGGGGAGGGTTTGGAGGGAAATGGGCCGGGTGCTGGCAGGTGGGACTAGATTAGATTAGAATATCTGGTCGGCATGGACAGGTTGGTCCAAAGGCTCTGTCTCCATGCTGTACATCTCTGTGACTCTATGATTCTAAGAAAGCAACCTCAGTCAGCACAACGAATGGAAGATTAAGTTGATTGATTTGATTAAGATTTGACAGCACTTTCCAAACCCAGGATCACCACCATCTAGAACGACGAGGGCAGCAAACAGATGGGAGCACCACCACCTTCAAGTTCCCTTGCAAGCCACCCACCATCCTGACTTGGAAACATATCATCGTTCCTTCATCGTTGCTGGGTCGAAATCCTGGAATTCCCTCCCTAAGGACGTTGTGGGTCAACTCACAGTAGGTGGGCTGCAGCAGTTCGAAAAGGTAGCTCACCACCACCTTCTCAAGGGGCAACTAGGGGCGGACAGTAAGTACTGACCACATCCCACAAATGAGTAAAATAAAATAAAAGAATTTAGATGATAGAGTCTCAAGCCAGTATTCCAGATCTGAGGTAACACCTTAGGGTCAATCAAATGTATTTCTTGAGGGGATAAGAGAAGGCACATTATCGATACAGAGACAAGCTCTCTACTTGAAGCTTCATTGAACCACATAATTACCAGGATGACGCAGGAGGGGTATCAACCGCTCTCATTTTAATCAGATTTTTGCATCCACATTTGCTCCCAGGAGTATGCATCGTGGCAACTAAATCTCAGAAATAAGTTGAACTAAAGACCAATTAAAAACCTGAGGAATGAAAATTTATATTGGTAAATAAGAGAACAAAAAGCTAAATAAAGAAGATATTTATTTTTGATTTTTAAATCATTGTCTTTATATTGCACATGCGTATGTGCACTTGAAAGAGGTGAACGCACGCATTCGGAACTTATCATTTGATGTTATCATTCAGCAGACACTGTCTATTTTTAATTAATTTTTTAGCAAGTAGTTATCACACTTCAATTAAAACCGAATTAACGAGATGAAAATGAAGGAGTGTGATTGCAAGGCTTTCTCAATGAAAGAAAGGGGAATTTTATGACTGGCTACCCACAAAAAAAAAATTAAAATATGGCATCAAACACACAGCCAAACTGAATCCAAAATGGAGGAGGGCGAATGTAGCTTCAAGTATGCAATGACAGCTTGGTCAGGTGATGATAGCAATTATTTTAGGTCAGTATTGAAGTTTAGTTCCAAAGGGCATTAGATTTTTGTTTGTACGGCAATGGTGTGCAGGGGAAGGGAGAGAAAAAAAAAGGAGATTGGCATAAGACAACAGAGCCAGGCTAGAATAGGCACAGTAGGCTGAATGGCCTCCTTCTGCACCACAATAATTCTGACACTCTGATTTGTCCTTTTAAAAGAGTTTTTTTTTTACTCCATTACGCTCTCAGGTACTAAAATCAGGTGTTGGAAGTTAAATATTGGTAGATGGGTGTACGATAACAGGTCACCAGCAATCCTTGCCTCTTGAATAATACCCTCAGATGTAGACGTACTATCCAGTAAGAGCACAGGACAGTGGTTCAATGGTTAGCACTGTTGCCTCATAGCACCAGGGGACCTAGGCTCAATACCAGCCTCAGGTGACTGTCTGTGTGGAGTTTCACATTCTCCCTGCATCTGTGTGGGTTTCCTCCCACAGTCCAAAATGTGCAGGTTAGGTGGATTGGCTAGGTAGAAGATGGGGGTTTGGGCTGGGTGCCTCTTTGGAGGGAAGCTAATGATCTGATGGGCCAAATGCACTGTTGGAATTCCATCCTCACGAGCCAGCAGCGTTTGTGCTTGGCAGTGCCACTGGGAGGCAGTGGCCACTACCGGAATGACACCCACAAGAGGCTTCGGCCATCTCACTGATGGGGTGGGGTGGGGTGGGGTGGGTGGAGCGGGGAGGGCTCAGGGGTGTAGTGGGGTCTCTGCAGCAAGAGCAACAGGGTAGCTCTCAGTAGGCTGCGTCTCCCGGACACTGTCTCCCTCAATCAGGCTGAGTGCTTCTGAGGGAAGGATACTCTCCACCCCTGCCAACCACAGGAGTTCGGTTTTCTGGTGCACTCTGTATGGAGGTGTATAGGGACTGGATATCTATGGTGAAGTTAAGGCGTTGGGGGCCGGGGAACCTCCATGGTGAAGATAAGGCAGCCACTCCAACCTCTCACCCTCGTAACGTGCAGCCCTCCACTCCCTCCGCTCCAACCCCAACCTCACTATCAAACCAGCAGACAAGGGAGGCGCGGTAGTAGTTCAGCGTACCGATCATTACATTGCTGAGGCTAAACGCCAGCTCGTGGACACCTCCTCCTACTGCCCCCTTGACCATGACCCCACCTCCCACCACCAAACCATCATCTCCCAGACCATCCATAACCTCATCACCTCAGGGGATCTCCCATCCACCGCCTCCAACCTCATAGTCCCACAACCC
>NW_025204974.1:0-4468 GCF_004010195.1 Chiloscyllium plagiosum | reverse complement strand
TCAGCACTGCCTTCTTGACCTGCAATCTTCTTCCCGACCTCTCCGCCCCCATCCCTTCTCCGGCCTATCACCCTCACCTTACCCTCCTTCCACCTATCGCATTCCCAGCGCCCCTCCCCCAAGTTCCTCCTCCCTACCTTTTATCTTAGCCTGCTTGAAACACCCTCCTCATTCCTGAAGAAGGGCTTATGCCCGAAACGTCGATTCTTCTGCTCCTTGGATGCTGCCTGACCTGCTCCCCATTTCCAGCAACACATTTTTCAGCTTTCATAAAGACTCAAAGAACACATGTGGAATGTGGTATCAAATGAGGAAGATATGTCCTTAACCCTGACTCACACAAAGAATAAAAGATGTAGCGATGTAAAATTAGCTGTAGTCCTGCAGGATTTAGAAAGAGTCAGTTCGTAGTGATTTAGTCTGAGAGTCATCACTGTGTGGGGAATTGAACCCCCACTGTTGACATCACTCTGCATTGCAAACTAGCCATCCAGCCAACTGACCCCCGTGCAAAAGGTGTTCATGATGAATGACATAAATGACGATGCTGCTCTGACATCTGGCGAGCAGGTGGGAGAGTGACACAGAATGGAGGAGGAGTGAAACTCCTGGAGAGCTATACGCAGTAACACTAATGTTCAAGCATAAAGGAAGATTGTTAGAGTATTTAAAAGAATGATAATACTTTAGTCTAGATTATAAGGAGAAATTTGAGATGCTACACACTCGGAATATAACACTTCTGAGAAGACATATGTAGACAGCCAATACCTCAGGAAACTAGACTATGGAATCCATGAAGAGATCATGGTAGCCACAGTGTGCTCTCAAAGAACATTGACCAAAAGTATTCTCAGTGCTGAAGGAGGCCATTTGGCCCATCATGCCTATACTGGCTTGTTAAGTGAGCATCATTACCTCTTGCTTTCTCCCCCATAGCCTTGCACCGTATTTCTATCCATCAATGCCCTGTTGATTGCCTCAGTACATGTGCTGCAAGTGTGCGACGATGACCTTAGTGAGCAGCTTAGTGCTAGAGGAGCAGGCTTCACCAATGATGTACTCTAGGAGCAGAAGCCTGTTCCCAATGCCTCCTTCCTGGAGGACTCTATGAAGGTACCGATCACACTCAATGAAATCTCACACTGTATGAAATCCCACCGCGGCAACTAAAGGGGAATTTGAGTTTGATTAATAAAGTATGGAAGCTAAAGCCAGGCTCAGTGATGATGACTATGACAACTACCATCAACTGTCATAAAAAATGTATCTGGTTCACTATTGTCCTTTAGGGAAGGAAATCCTCAGTCCTTCCCTGGCCTGGCCTAGATGTGACCCCAGAGCCACAGCAATGTGGTTCACACTTAACTGCCCTCTGAAATGGCCCTAGCGCAGTTCAGGGTGATTGGGCATGGCCTTGCCAGTGATACCCACATCCCATGAAGGAAATATTTTAAAAAGGCATGAGTGAACAATTTATAAGGTATGAGCCAGGCTGCACATCGAAGTGTACTGATTAATAATTGAGATGCTTTATTAATAGAGTTTAGAACTGCATCTAGTGAACAAGGTAGAGAAACTGGGAGAGAGGGTCTCTCCAGATTTCAGGGTACTTTGTAAACTATTGTAATTCACCCTCCTCCACCTGGTGTAAAGCAGAACACCAGGAATCCCTAGGTACACAGACAGGGTGCGAGAACTGATAAAGAATCTGTGACATTTACATGTTAATTACTGTAAGTTGCTACAGTACATCTCACCTTGACATTTAACTCTCTCTCAGTTTGTCAAGGAGAAAAGCCATGTGAAATTCAGATACAGGCTACTCGGCCTATCGAGTCTGCACTGACACTCAGAAGAGCATCCCACCCAGACCCACTCTATCCCTGCATTTCCCACGGTGAATCCATCAAACCTGCACATCCCTGCACATGACAGGCAATTGAGCATGGCCAATCCACCTATCCCACACGTGTTTGGACTGTGGGAGGAAACCCGTACAGAGAATGTGTAAGTACCACATGGACAGCCCAAGGCTGGAATCAAACCCAACTGCCTGGCACTGTGAGGCAGCAGTGCTAACCACTGTGCCACCCGGAGTAATGATCCCGCTAGACAGTTACAAGAGGAACAGCAGTGGGGAGAGAAGAGACATCCCCATCAGCATAGCCACTGAGAGAACGATCAGGGGGTCTTAACTTAAACCTCCCTCTTAAATTCATGTGCCCCTGTCCTTCTATGTCACAAGCCTATGCCTTCCTGCCAGATACCTCCTTTCCTGTGAATCATTTTGCCCCTTATGGGGGCTTGAAGAACTTCCTTGTTAAAGGCTGCCTTCCTATTTCTGAAAATTCCTAGAGCCAGGGGAATGCTATTTTTTACAAATGCTATTCACATTACAACAGACGCCATGTGACATGGCGCTGACCCCAGCAATTAGAGTGGGATCGGTGCTTACCGACGTATGCCAGGGGCAAGTACTGAGAGTGGGGCAACAATTGAGCCTGCAAAATGCCAGGCGGACGCATTTAATTTACCCAGTCAACATTCAATTCCTTGTGAGTTCCACCGCATGCATATGAGCTTGACTAGATAATAAATTGGGGTCAGTGCCGAAGTACACATGTTGTGAGGCATTTAAATCAGCGAAAAGCATTGCATGAAATGGACTTGGTACGAGAGATATAAATATTAGTACAATGGTGTTTGATTGCCGGCAGCTCCAGGACTGCTCAAGTGATTCATGGCTTGCATCCAAATGGAATCTTAAATTATGCAGAATGCAAGGGGAATATATCCTTTTAGACAAACCTTTCACACAACAACCCACCAGAATAAAGAAGTCACCGTGTCTACTTATTTGGGGCGATGCCATACTTCCAGAGTGTGTTACGGGCTTTTGAGTGGCTTGTGGGTTAGCTCTGTTGGCTGGTTTACAGTGCAGCATAACGCCAACAGCATCAGTTCAATTCCTGCTCGATATGATGTCACCATAATGGCTCCTGCCTTGCTGACCGCTCGCCTCACTAGAGATGATGGCCTACTGGTATTATAGCTGGACTGTTAATCCAGAGACTCAGGTAATATCCTGGGGGCCTAGGTTCATATCCTGCCACAGCAGATGCTGAAATTTAATACAAATACAGAATTAGGAGTGCAATGATGACCATGAATTCATTGTTGGTTGTTCGGAAAAACTTATCCGGTTCACCATTGTCCTTTAGGGAAAAGAAGTGCTGTCCTTATCTAATCTGGCCTGCATATGACTCCAGACCCACAGCAATGCAATTGACTCTGAACTGCCCTCTGGGCAATTAAGGATGGCCTAGTCAGTGATGCCCTTATTGGGTGAATGTATAAAGAAAATGTGGTGAATCTTGATTTGATTTATTATTGTCACACCTTGGTGCAGTGAAAAGTTTTGTTTTGTGTGCAGTACAGGTAGATCATACAGAGTGCATTAGGGAATAGGACAGAGAGAGGAGTACAATATTACAGCTGCAGAGAAGGTGCCCAAGGTGTGACAAGATCAACATTAAATTTAAATTTTGAGAGGTCTACAACAACAGTGGGAAGAAGCTGTTCTTGAATCTGTTGCTACGTGTATGTAAGCTTTTGTATCTTCTGCCTAACAGAAGAGATTGGGAGAAATTATATCCAGGGTGGGAAGGGTCTTTGTTGATGTCAGCTGTCTTTCTGAAGCAGCGGGACGTGTAGATGGAGTCAATGGCTTGTGTGATGGACTGGGCTGTGTTTGACACCTCTCTGTAGTTTCTTACGGTCCTGGGCAGAGCAGTTGCTGTGATGCATCTGAATAGTATCCTTTCTATGGTGCTACTATAAACATTTGTAAGAGTCCTTATGGATATGCCGAATTTCCTTCGCCTCCTGAGAAAGTGGAGGTGGTGTTGTGCTTTCTTGACCATCGCATCATGAACCTGTACAGATTGCCGTGAACATCACTCCTAGGAACTTGATTCTCTTGACCATCTCCACCTCAACTCCATTGATGTAGATAGGGGCATGCCTTCCACAGGTTTTCTCTCTGTCTTTAATGAGAGAGCAAGACTATGGTGTCCTTCCCTTTATAGTTGAAATACAGACAAGGACCATGAAGCTTGACAGACCTTTACTCCACCTGTGACTCTCCCCCGCTCCCCCAAACTTCCTCCATCCCATCTTATTAACGTAACATCACCATAATTGCGCTAAGTATATTTAGAGGTTAAACATACACTTTTAAAAAATTAATTCATAGCTAGCATAGAGTCAAGAACAAAGAACAAAGAAAATTTACAGCCCAGGAACAGGCCCTTTGGCCCTCCAAGCCTGAGCCGATCCAAATCCACTGTCAAAACCTGTCGCCCAATTCCTAAGCATCTGTATCCCTCTGCTCCCCACCTACTCATGCATCTGGCCTGACGCATCTTAAATGAATCTACCGTGCCTGCCTCTACCACCTCTGCTG
>NW_025204973.1:0-10000 GCF_004010195.1 Chiloscyllium plagiosum | reverse complement strand
GAGAAAGGAGGAGAACCCATTCCCATCTACATCAATGGAACAGAGGGTGAGAGGGAAGAGAGCATCAAGTTCCTCAGAGTGACGATAACCGACAACCTGTTCTGGACCTCCCACGCAACGGTCAAGAAAGCACAACAACACCTCTTCTTCCTCAGGCAGCTCAGCTTAGCATGTCCACAAGGACCATCACCAACATCTATATGCACACCATTGGAAGCATTCTGTCCGGTTGCATAACGACCTGGTATGGCAACTGCTCTGTCCAGGACCGTAAGAAACTACAGAAGGTTGTGTGTACAGCCCAGACCATCATAGAAGCCAACCTTTCATCCATGGACTGCATGAATGGAGCTCGCTGCTGCAGAAAGGCTGCCAACACGAGCAAAGACCCAGTGCCCCTGTAGTGATCTCCTATAACCTCTTCCATCAGGCAGAAGATGCAGAAGCCTCAACACATGCACCAGCAGATTCAGAAACAGCTTCTTCCCGGCCATTATTAGACTGATGAATGAACTCTCTAGCCTCAAATAATGCTGACATTGCTAACATTGATCTCACTTAGTGCACATCCTGTGCAATGTAACTTGTATGCCTCTGTTTAAGTCTTTTTACAACCTCAGAACTGTGTGTCCTTGCTGACTATGATCTGCCTGTACTGCTTGGAAACAAAGCTTTTCACTGTACTTTGACAATAAATCAATGAATCAATCAATTCTTAGAGTCATAGCGCTGTACAGCATGGAAACATTCCCTTTGGTCCAACTAGTCCATGTCAACCAAATATCCTAAATAAATCTAGTCCCATTTGCCAGCATTTGGCCCATATCCCTCTAAACCCTTCCTATTCATATATCCATCCAGATGCCTTTTAAATGTTGTAATTGTACCCGCCTCCACCACTTCCTCTGGCAGCTCATTCCATACACACACGACCTTCTGCATGAACAAGTTGCCCCTTAGGGCCCTTTTAAATCTTCCCTCTAGGTTTGGACTCCTCTACCCTGGGGTAAAGACCTTGTCTATTTACCCTATCCATGCCCTTCTGATTTTAGAAACTTCTGTAAGGTCACTCCTCAGCCTCTGACGCTCCAGGGAAAATGGTCCCACTCTATTCAGCCTCTCCCAATAGCTCAAACCCCCGACAACATTCTTCTAAATAGTTTCTGAATCCTTTCAAATCCACAACATCCTTCCTATAGCAGAGAAATCAGAATTGAACACAGTATTCCAAACATGGTCTAACCAATGTCTTGTACAGCTGCAAATGACCTCCCAACTCCTGTACTCAATGCCCCGACCAATAAAGGCAAGTGTGCCAAATGCCACCTTCACCACCCTGTCTACCTGACACTCCACTTTCAAGGCACTCTGCACCTGCATCTCTAAGTCTCTTTGTTTGACAACACTCCTCAGGACCTTACCATTAAGTGTATAACGTCTACTCTGATTTGCCTTACCAAAATGCAGCACCTCACATTTGTCTAAATTAAACTCCATCTGTCACTTCTAAACCCATTGGCCCATCTGATCAAGGTCCTAGAGACCAAAAATAACTATGGAGATCATTTATTGGCCCTCTGTTTGTCATCTGAAGAATACTCAAAATCAATTTATGGGACCTTGTCCCATTTGCTGATTTGTTTCAATATTCATTCGGGTGCCCTTTAGCTCCATTTTACTGTAATCGACCCCCTCTCCTCCTATCCTTACCTATTCTTGTTATTGTTACACTGTCCCTGGCAGACAGTGCTTGTTCATTGTTATGGTTTAGTTCTTTTCTTTAGTTAGCTTGATGGTAGGTTTACCATTCAGGCAAGTGATTAAATTTGAGTCCACATCTGGCAAATAGATTGGACAAAGAAGTAACTGTTAGGGCACTGACAAGTACAGTACTTAGACTGAGTAGCAAGTTTAATATCTCCTGGAAAAGAATCACTCCAATATTGACAGCAATGTGTTTTCTAAGGACACAGAGTTTTTGGTTGGAAACATAGAAGTCCAGGATATCCTGCATCCCACAAAGTTTTCACACCACAGAGCATATTTGTTTAGAAACAGGCTTAGTTTCCACGCATGGGCTGTAGTTGAGAACATGCTGCAGCTGCTGATATGGAGGATATAGATGCTGATGGGATGTGCTAGAGTGAGTCAGAAGTAGTGTTCCCATGTTTACAAAATAAAGAGGATGCAGGAAGGAGCCTACTCACACAGTTGTAGGAAGATATCTCATGGAGTAGCACAAATCCAAACAAGACACATGCCAACTCTGTCAGTATTCGTTTTCCTGTTCTCATCTTTTAAAGTCATAAAAAGATGGAATGGTTTGTCCATTCTGGTGAGGAACAGGAGGTTCTCTATTCACACTGGAAGCAAATTATTAGTAGAGCCACATTAAGAACCCTCAGTGATCCATCCTATACATTACATTTGGAATTGCGATAAAAGTCAAGAATATAATATAAACAATATTGTCAGTAATTCACATCTGATTGAGTTACATGAACTATTAGGTTCAGGAATCTCTAGAAAGTATTTCCAATAGTACAGGAACACGTAGCAGGAAAAGATCTCTAGTTGTTAATTTTTCTCACTTTTAAAATTTTCTTTATTCAAATCTTTCTCGCAAAAAATACTGTCCTTTACATAGACAGGACATAGTAATCACCATTAAATAATGTCTGAAATCCACATGCATTCTCTCCATTAGTATTCGTACAGACATAGAAAGGCTGACATTTGTGGGCTTCCTCTTTCTAGAAATGATCTCTTTGTCTTCAAAATTGCTCAGCTGCTGTTGTTTGGTGGCCCCATTACTTCAGAATGAAGTATTTCTTCATGTTGTGTCAGACTCCATATGTGTTTTCCTTGTTCAGTAATAGACTTTTTGTGAAGTTAATCTCTTTGTCTTGTCTTAACCATTGCTCACTCACTGTTGATAGCTACCTTCACCACCAAAGACAGAGGTACAATATTTTCAGTCTTCCTTTTATTTTCCCATAAAACTGACAGTCTGAATTTGGTTGCATTTCTAACCTTAACTCACTGTTGACTTTTTGTGACATTATCTTTCTGACTCCACAGTTACTCAATCGCTCAATTTAACTGTCCTCACATATTTGATTGCTAATTCCCTGTTAGTGAAATACTTCACATTCGTGATTCCCTACCCCACTCACCTCCACATTTATTATAGAAAATAATTTGCCTTCAAAATAACCATCAGTTTTAATGGCTGCTATTTCCTCAGTAGTTTCTGTGCATATTTTTAACATCAGGAATAAAGGAATAGACTATATCCATAATGTTGCTTGTGAGCCTGTGGAATAGCATGATATAGTGAGGTTAGCATTGTATTATAGAAAAAATCCATGGGGAAACAGAAGCAGTTTGTTAGAAGAGTCAAGAGACATATTATACTGTGAGAAATTGACCTGTACTTCTACTGACTAGAAATCTAGATACAAAGCACTTTCACTTGAGACTAAGTTGGACAGTGAGACCCTGTATCATGTTTTAGTCAATCCATATGAGGTGCAAGCCATGGCATTTAAATGTGCCTACAAGTTAGTTTTTATTTAAACAGAAGAAACCTGAATGCTCTTTGATAGTTGCAATATACGGATTGTAAATTAAAGTCTTGTTGGTGTGTTCTGAGGGTGCACTGTTAGCCATTAATTTGTTTAAACTATATATCGGTCTTCCTTTTATCGACATCCAATTTTGGGTAAAAACTAGTAGACAGATAAAGTACTGTTATATGTTTTTTTAAAAAGCATCATTTAGAATAATGAGCAAAAGATCTGTAAGGCAATATATCACCGAGTGCTGTTGTGAGGCCTTCTGACTGGTTTCTTCCTGAATCTGTTATGTAGTTGACCTCTTTGTCTTTATCATAGCTCAGCCAGTTCAGTGCTGCAAGCCAGAATCATCACTGAGAACAGGGCATTTCCTCTGCTTTTAATTCTTGTTTGTGTGGAAATTGTCTGGATTCAGTCACCTTTCTCCACTTAATTTATACTGACGTACACACATTTTCTTGGCATCTGCATCACATACATATGAACTACATTATAATTCACCCAGTAAGTACAATAATGGGCCAGGAGACCATATACCTTTATGTAACACAACACTAAGGTTGTATGACTTGATAATTGGATACTTAAATGAGAATGGTGACTTTTAGTTTGATTCTTGTTCATTTTGTCCAGTTTGGATTCAATCAAAGCAAATGTCCAAAGAATGGGCTGGTTAACCTTCCCTCAGCAGCAAATTCATTTGTAGAGATTTGAATTATTCTGACCAATTTAAAAATCAGCTACTTTTAGATGAGATAACCCCCATTTGCCACATCATGCATACACACTTGGAGTAAGATTATGATTTCAACAGGTACAGAATACACAGGATGAGTGTATGCTTTGCATTCTTGCTCATTTCTCTCAACCCAGTTTTAAAATAAAATGCTTTCATGTATTCATGATCTCTGTACAGTCACATCTTTGATTTAGTTGTCATAATCAGGCATTAACTAGTGTCAGAAGTAAGGCCTTTTACAGGGCATTCTGTTCTGCTTGTCTTGATTATCACTATTTCGGTGTAGAGTAAATTAGAATAGAAGACTATACAGACCAATTACATAAAGTAGCACATTACACCATTGTAATTAGGTGCCACCATCATTCTCCTTTGATGTGGCATCTTACAGGGCATTCCCTACAGCCACTTTTACCTGAGGCCAATGATTTAATACATTGGAATTTTAACATCTTGTAATGTTTTCACCAGTGCAGATTTTGAAATATAAGGAAGATCATATGTGACGTGTGAATGCTTGTACAAAAAACATACTGTTTATGGAACCCTGAATTAAATGGCAACAAGCTGCATGTTATATTTGCAAAAATAATATCAATTAGCACCCAATGCTCAAAACTCGTCCTCTATGTGTATTCCACATGCAAGCCTGAAAGAAAGCTATCGGATATATTTGTTCTTTGTGAGTGAAGCTAAACAATATGTGTTAAATTAGCACGAATGGCTTTCCTCAGTGTAATTTTGCAAATGTAGCTGCAGCATGTTTCTGAAAAACCCTAGAGGTGTGAGAGAGGCTTGGTGTTATGCTTTCAAACCTCCATGATGTGAGTGTTCATGATTTCTCTGCAATTAGACAGGTATAATTATTACCGCTTGCATTTTCTGCTGCTCCCATTAATATTGTTGCTGCTCAAGGGGTCACACTACGGTTATCAAATTATCTGTAAAGTTTGCTTTATGAAAAGTTGTGCAGTGATAAAACGTCAGTACAACATAAATATCTTGAAAGATGTGGTTTTGTATTCGCAAAAAATCATTTTAAACCCAAGTTTTTCCTGGTGATATTAGTATAGTTCAACTGCCATTTTTCATGCTGAACATATTATTTTGTTATTCCTGGCCAATCATGAATAATAATTTAATGCTGAAATATTCAAGCATCAAATTACTAAAACAATGTGGAACAAACATATGATTACAAAACAAAAGCATACAACCTTCCTTTTCATTGTCACTGTGCTGTCGCATCGAGTGCGCAGATCTTAAAATCAATATCTGGGAGATTGTCTTTTTCTGGAAGTGTGGGAGGGCTAAAACCGAGGGGCTTTAGCCTGTATGATTCTTTTTTGTCAAGAATTCATGGAAATACTATAATGTTTGTTGGAAGGAATTATCTCAGTTTGGACATTGCAGTCCATCAACTTGCCCTTGTGCCACAGAAATACTTGGCTAATGCCTTACAGATCTATAGGCGTGAGAGGTCCTTGAGACTGCACTCCCTTCTAACATTGTAAAGATATATTACTGCTATTATCAATAAATTTCATCTTCATATGTTTCTCTTTACTGATGAAAAAGGTATGAGAAGTATTGCAAGTATAAGAAAAATGCAGTACTTTCATCATTCTCTTATATACATGAACAAGCGATGCTTAATTACTTTTCCCTCCAAATTTTTCTAATCCTATAACATACCAATTCCACTGCCCTCCAGTAACTCACGTAATTTTATGTGTTTGAGCCTAAGTAATGAAGGTTGGCAGACTGAACAACTATAGGGACATTACGTTGTACCTGACTTCATGTTAAATGATATTCACGAAAGTAGCATAGAGTACAATAGGTGAGTGGGGGAGGGGATGAAGGTGATAGGTCGGGGGGGAGGGTGGAGTGGATAGGTGGAAAAGAAGATAGGCAGGTAGGACAGTGCTGAGCTGGAAGTTTGGAACTGGGGTAAGGTGGGGGAAGGGGAAATGAGGAAACTGTTGAAGTCCACATTGATGCCCTGGGGTTGAAGTTATCCGAGGCGGAACACCCGCACAATCTAATCAGTCGGTGGTAATGAGTGAGTAGTTGGGATTAGTGGATGTGTGGAGGCATCTCCATCCTAATGGAAGAGACTTTACTTTCTATTCCAACCCACACAAGTGCCATATGCAAATTGACATGTTTTTTATGTCTTCGGATTTTTTGGACAGAATATTGGCATGCAAAAGTGGGAATATAGCTGTCTTGGACCATGTGCCAGTGTATTTAGATGTTAAAATCAAGAGTGGTGAAAGGGATGCACTGCACTGATGCATGGACCCATTCCTGTTAAGGGATAGCAAATTCGTTGAGAACATGACAAGAGAGTTCAAGGCCTTCTGGGTTATCAACTCGGGTACAGCCAGTAATCCGTCATTATTTGGGAGGCCACTAAGGCATATTTACGAGGCCTGATCATTTTGAATTCAATGGCTAGAAGGAGGGTGGAGCAACAACTGATGCTGGAGACTCCGACTGCAGATACCTGAGGAAGTATATTGCTGTATAGTAGGCCCTCTTTGATCAAGCTGCAGCGGATCACGGCCCTCCGAGCAGCTCTCAACTCATTGTACACACAGGTGGCAAAAAAAAGGTCTCCTTTGCTAAATAAAGACTGTTTAAATTTGGAGATAAGCCAAGTAGATATCTGGCCTGGAAGAAAAATGCTTCCCAATCTGTTATGTCTGTTAGAGAGAAGGCTGGCACGGTTACCCATGAGTTGAAGAAAATCATTGTTAGATTTAGGGAATACTTTGCAGAGCTATATTGGTCGGAGGGAGGCAAACACGGTGTAGCGAGAATGCAGTCCTTTTTTGAGAACCTGGACCTCCCCAGTATAAACGTAGAATGGTTTCCCTGTTGAATGCACCTTTGACACTACAGCAATAAAACATCTCCAGGTAGCAGAGCACTGGGGACCAGATGGATTCCCAAGTGAATTCAATAAGGAATTCATAAACAGGTCGGTAGAACCACTTCTGGGGATGTATAGCTATTCATATGCATAGGATTGTCTACTGCCCTCTCTTAGGGATGCTAATATCTCCCTCATTTTAAAGAAGGGGAAAGACCCTAAAAAATATGCTTCATACAGACCCAATGTCACTGTTGAATGTAGATTTTAAAATTCTGTCCAAGATGCTGGCCCTAAGGTTGGAAAAGGTGTTGCCCCATATTATAAAAGAAGATCAGATGGGTTTTGTTAAAGGCTGTAGCTCCCCCAACAATATCAGGAGGGTACTGAACATAGTGCAGGTATGCCAGCAAAGATTGATCCCGGGTTTGATGGTCTCCCTAGATGCAGAAAAGGTGTTTGACCGGATAAAATAGCTGTACCTGTTTGGGTGCTAGAATGCTTCGGTTTGGGGGCAGCCTTTGCCAGATGGGTGGCGGTATTGTATAATGATTCGAAGGCGGCAGTTATCATAAACGGCACTAAGTCAGATAACTTTAATATTGGGAGAGGTAGTTGACAGGGGTGTGCTCTTTCACCGCTGTTATTTACCTTGGCAACTGTACCATTAGCTGAGGCTATCAGGAGAGATCCTGAAATAGTGGCACCAAGGATGGGAATGGGAGAGCATAAGATCATTCTATATCCTGACGAGGTCCTTTTGTTCTTGGCCAAACCAGAGGAGTCCATTCCTCAATTGATTCAAACAATTAATTTATTTGGCAGTTTTTCAGGCTACAGGATCAACTTTACAAAATCAGTAGCAATGCCAGTGGGGGATTAGTGGAGGTGCCTTATCTGAAGGATGGAATGCAGTTCCCATTTAGATGGTCATCAAAAGGTTTTTTGTATTTGGGAATTTTTATTACCCCTTCCTTCCACCAGCTGTATAAAGCTAACTATGTATAACTACTGGAGAGGATAAAGCAGGATTTGCAGCGGTGGGAGGGATTACCATTTTCATGGTTAGGCCGAATAGCCCTGATTAAAATGATTGTTCTTCCTTGCCTGTTGTACCCCATGAGGATGCTCCCATTGTTGCTACCTAGATGAGTATTACAGAGGCTCAACGGTTGGCTAGGTTCTTTTATTTGGTGTTGCAGGCACCCCCAGATTAAATTTAGCTTTTGCAGGGTGAGGGAGGGGTGGATCTTCTGGACTTGAAGAGATATCAAATAAGCGCCCTGTTAGCATATGTTGGTGATTGGATACGGGGTAATTCAGAGTCGATTTGGCTTGATGTTGAAGCCTCTCAGTCGAGATGTCCCCTTGTTAATCTATTATTTATGGATAAGATGAAATCCGCGACTGAGCAGTGTAAGAGTTCAATCATTTTAAATACAGTGAGAGTCTGGAGGATAATCAGACAAGATGAGGGCAATTGGTTTAAGACTTTGCTGTTTACCCTGTTGGTGGGAGCCCAAGGATTTAAACCTGAGGCAATGGACTCTGGCTTTAAGTTATGGGAGAATAGGGAAATCTCTTGTCTGGGAGATTTATTTGAGGGGGAGATCTTGATGTCATTTAGCCAGCTAAGTCAGAAATATGGATTGTCTAATAGGCACATTTTCCAGTACATTCAGGTAAGGGATTATATATAGAGGAAGACCACGCTCCTGACTCCTGATGAAGGGCTTTTGCCCGAAACGTCGATTTTCCTGCTCCTCGGATGCTGCCTGACCTGCTGTGCTTTTCCAGCACCACTTTAATCTTGACTCAGTTTTACAAGTCAGATGTGGAGAAAAGAGTGCTCCGGTGTACAAGGTGCTGTTTCAGTTAGTACTTTGTAACATTTACAGAAAGAACGTTCCTTAGGGGACGTGGAGGGACTCTGTAGGATGTGAAATCGAGAGCTAGGAGAGGATATCTCATTGGAAATATGGGAAGATATATGGTAAAATGTAAGGAAAATCTCAGTATGTAACAGATCGCAGGCCATGCAATTGAAGATTATACACAGGGCTCATATGGCGTAGAGAGGTTAGCTAAGTTCAAGACAGGAGCATCATCAGGGTGTCCCAAATGTAAAATTAGTATAGGTACTCTCACACATTTCTACTAGTCATGTTGTAAGATCCAGATACTGGGGTGCTGTAGTAAGGGAGCTAAAGGATATCCTGGGTATTGAAGTTAATGTGGATCCGGTATTTCTTCTTGGGTTGCCAAATTTGTTCCCTCTCTGGGGAACATGGAAAGAGATTGTGTAACATTCTTACCCACTGTGTGAGGAAGAACATTCTACTGAAATGGATATCGGAAAACCCCCCAGGTCTTATGGGGGGCCATAGGCTGTTGATGGAGCATCTCCCCCAAGGCTACCTCATAAATATGGTGCACCATAAAACCGAGCAGTTTTACAAGATGTGATGGCCCTTTCTAAATTATATTGACGCAGACTTATCAGCAATATTAATTAGGGCCCTGGTATAGCCGTGGGAATCAATCTGCACGCCCGTGGGGCCTTGGGAGGGGGAGGCTAAGGGAAAAGAATACGGGTACAATGGAATGGGAGCCTCAGTGGAGGTATGATGAGTAAATAGAATAAAGTAGTGAGATATAATTTAATTTGAATTCAGTTTAATTTAATTTTTATTTAATTTATTTGTAGTTTAGTTTAAGTTACGTAGATATGTTTGTTCAGGTAGAATAGTAGGCAGAGATGGAAATGTGTTGCTGGAAAAGCGCAGCAGGTCAGGCAGCATC
>NW_025204972.1:9043-10000 GCF_004010195.1 Chiloscyllium plagiosum | reverse complement strand
ACCTATTCAAAGCTTTCCATGTCACACATTCAGTTCTTTAAAGAAACTCAAGAGAGTTTTTTGAAATTGGATTCTGAACAAAATAAAAACCTGCCTGATATAGACAAGCTTGTGAATAAAAGGGGAAAAAATGGAGATGCACTTATTACTGAGAAATGCTTTCTCCAGGAGACAAATTTAGAGTGAATCTTTTTATTTTGATGGTAGGTGCACTTGAAACCAGCTTGAAGAGGAGAGTAATCATTCTCAAAAATGTTGCAAAGACTTTTTTAACTTTTAGTTGATTTAGATGCCTTGTAAAAACACCTATATGAAGATGTAAAGCTTCTGATGAAGGATTATCATGACAATGTTGATATTAACCTCGTTGGAGAAGTAAAACACTTCCAAGTTTATATCAGGGAAAATGATTCAGAATAAAGGGAACTTATGCCAGCAGGGCCTGCAAAACTCATCATCCAAGATTCAATTGGTTTTCTTGAATGTGGAAGTAATATTTCAGCTCTTTTCAGTCTAATGGTAATGAATTGCTCAGGAGAAGGGTCTTTTTTGCAGCTGAAAAATATCAAAAATGAGCTGTGAACAATAATTCTGCAAGACAAGTTGATTGCATTAAACCCTATGTGCAGAGAAAGTGAAAATTCATAGTTTATCATTTGAGAATATCAGTGACTTTGCTGTTCAAATGACGTAACAAAAAATGTTCTGCATTTCTGCAGGTTGTATTATTCCCTCCATTGAGCAAGTGCTGATCTGCATAACTGCTGTTGTGTGTGATTGGAGATTTCATAGTTAAAAATCACACAACACCAGGTTATAGTCCAACAGGTTTAATTGGAAGCACACTAGCTTTCGGAGTGACGCTCCTTCATCAGGTGATGAAGGAGCGTCGCTCCGAAAGCTAGTGTGCTTCCAATTAAACCTGTTGGACTATAACCTGGTGTTGTGTGATTTTTA
>NW_025204972.1:0-5071 GCF_004010195.1 Chiloscyllium plagiosum | reverse complement strand
GCTGAACAGGCTGGGGCTGTTTTCCCTGGAGCGTCGGAGGCTGAGGGGTGACCTTATAGAGGTTTACAAAATTATGAAGGGCATGGATAGGATAAATAGGCAAAGTCTTTTCCCTGGGGTTGGGAACTACAGGGCATAGGTTTAGGGTGAGAGGGGAAAAGATATAAAAAAAGAGACCTAAGGGGCAACCTTTTCACGCAGAGGGTGGTACGTGTATGGAATGAGCTGCCAGAGGATGTGGTGGAGGCTGGTACAATTGCAACATTTAAGAGGCATATGGATGAGTATATGAATAGGAAGGGTTTGGAGGGATATGGGCCGGGTGCTGGCAGGTGGGACTAGATTGGGTTGGATATCTGGTCGGCATGGACGGGTTGGACCGAAGGGTCTGTTTCCATGCTGTACATCATTATGACTCTATGACTCTATCCAGTCTCTCCTCACAATTCAAACCCTCCATTCTCAGCAACATCCTGGTAAAGCTCTTCTGAACTCTCTCCAACTTAATAATACCTTTCCTGTAACAGGGTGACCAGAATTGGACACAGTTGGTTAGCACGGAATTTGGAATGTCCTCCTCAAATTCAGCTGTTGCAGAAATGTGTCACCATTCTCCAGTTGCTTTATGATGATATGCAAGCTGTGGTCACACCAATGGATGCACCACAGACCCAGTATAAGTGCAATCTGGGGTCAAGCAGGTTTGTATCAATGCACAAACTCTTCTCCATCTTCTTTGCTGCACTACTCCACCCCATCTCTATGAAGCTTCCTGCCAGAGTGGAGCTATCCTACAGGATAAGTGGGAATTATTCAACCTTCTCCTTAAGGCCGGAACCAAGACCGCTCCAACTTCTGTCATCAGTCTGCATACTACGTCTGTATGTGTGCAGAGGCTGAAGCTACAAACTATCTTTGACACACTCATGGAGAGATGGCCTCAGACTAAACATCCAGAAAATGAAGGTTTTCTATCAGCCTACACCCCAACCATCAAAATTCATGGTGGATAATTTTCCAAACTTTGGGAGCCTCTACTTGGCATGAACAAACTCGACTCCAATGCAGCCTTTGGGCAACTGAGGAACAGATTGTTCCAACACCTCAAAACGACCAACTGGTCTATAGAGCAGTCAGGACCCTAAGGCTCCTGTATGCATCAGAGACTTGGAGCATGTAAAGCGGACACATCAAAGCCCTGGAGCGTTATCACCAGTGCAGTCTTCACAAAATCCTCAAAATCCACTGGCTGGAGAAGCATGCCAACGTGAGTTTACTCTCCCAGGCCAATATCCCCAGTATTGAAACTTTGATCACACATGACCAACTGTGATGGCTGGACACATGGTCTAAAGCAAGACTCACAGAAACATAGAATGCAGGAGTAAGCCATTGGGCCCTTTGAGTTTGTCCCACCATTCAATATCATCAAGACTGATCAACTCTATGACTCTATCCAGTCTCTCCCTATCTTTGATCCCTTTAGTTTTACAAACCATACGTATACCTTTGTCAGATGTCTGCTGATGTTTTGGCCTCAACAGTTCCCTGTAGAAGTGAAGTCCACGGGCCACTACTCTCTGGTTGAAGAAATTCCTCCTCATCTCTGCCCTAAATGCCTAACCCCTATCCTTAGACTGTGAACCTTGCTTCTGGACTGTCCCACATCTATCCTGTCTAATCCAGTTAGAATTTAATCAGTTTATATGAGATCCCTCCATCATACTTCCACTATCTAGTGAATAGAGCCCAAACTGATCCCTATATGTCACTTTTGCCTGATCCCTGTATGTCAGTCCTGCCTTACCAGAAGTCAGTCTGGTAAACCTTCTTTGCACTCTCAATTACCAAAACTGCACACAATAGTCCAGGAATGAGCTGACTACTACCCAATTTAGTTGCAGCAAGACATCACTGCTCGCTATGAAGGCAAAGATACCATTTACTTTTTTAACTTCTTGCTGCACTTGAATGTGTACTTCCAGTGACTGCTGTCAAAGGACATCCAGGTCTCATTTGTACCTCCCTCTTCCCCAATCTTTTGCCATTCAGATCATAATCTGCTTGCCTCTGTTTGCTACCAAAGTGGATAAACCTCACATTTATCATGCTATGTATTTGCCCACTTACTTAACTTGTCCAAATCACATCTGCATACACTTCACTGCATACCCTCTTATGTAAATTTGTGTCATCTGCAAACGTAGAAATACAACATGAGTTTCTCCATATAATTCATTGATATACGTCGTGATTAACTGAGATTCACATACTGATCCCTGTAGTACTGCACTGGTCACTGCCTGCCACTCATAAAATGCCACATTTATTCCTAGTCTTTGTTTCCTGTCTGCGAATCAGTTCTCAATCTATTTTAGTACATGTCCTCCAATCCCACACACTTCAATTTTACATGTTAATTTCTTATGTGGAAACTAACTGTGGGAATCACTTGTCCTGGAACACACAAACTGGAGAAGAAGCATCCATGAAGGTGCCAGTCACTTTAAGTGTCACCAAGTGGTCACATGAAGCCAAATATAAGCAATGGAATGAGAATGCAAAACCCAGAGCTTGCCACCCTCCATTTAAAGCAGCACCTGCCTCACTGTGGCAGATTCTGTGGCTACATGATTGGACTATTCAGCCACCAGAACTCACCTACCTTCACAATGGGAATGACAGTCAGCATCCACGTTTTCTCATCCTTCGTCTTGTTGTACTTTTGGTTGTTTGCTAAAACTGCCATGTGATCTGATATTTCCATAACATTGTGAGGGTATGTTCAGCTCTGACATGGCAACACTGGATCTCTTCAGATCTGCAATGTGGCCAAACATGACAGGTCCATGCATATTTCAAGAAAGCAATCATCCTGTCACTCCCCTCACACTAAATTGGTGTCACACTCTTCACACCAAACTGGTGTCACATCCTTCCTTCTTTCTTTCCTTAGTAGATCTCCAAACACCTCTAATGACCATCCTTTGAACTGGCGTTCTAAATGCTGGAGCTGAGATTGCATCACGATGGTCTAAAACGTACCCACTGGCAGATTGGATGGAAAGCATGGAAACAAAATGCTAACCAGGTGGCTCTATTAAAAGCCACTGACCACATGCTTTGTGTACATCTGGGTTTCCCGTGCAGTAGCAGATCGCTCCCAGCTGCTTGAAAGTTAAAATTGAAGCTTCCAATCTCAATGATATTTCTTCAATCTGACTGATTGAATCTGATGCTTACCCTGCTCATATATGAAAGTGGATGGAGGTATGCTGAAAAGCACTTCCAGTGACTATAACTTGTCACTGAAAAGTTATGAATGAAGGTGTCAGTGGGGAGCACTTTGGGGCCAGTGACCATAATTCTATTAGTTTTAAAATTGTGATGGAAAACGATAGAGCGGATCTAAAAGTTGAAATTCTAAATTGGAGAAAGGTCAATTTTGACGGTATTAGGCAAGCACTTTCAAAAGTTGATTGGGGCAGATGCTCGCAGGTAAAGGGATGGCTGGAAAATGAGAAGCCTTCAAAAATGAGATAATGAGAGTCCACAGACAATATATTCCTGTTCAGATGAAGGCAAGGCTAGTAGATGTAGGGAATGCTGGATGACTAGAAGAATTGAGGTTTTGGTTAAGAAAAAGAAAGAAGCATATGTCAGGTATAGACAGCAGAGATTGAGTGAATCCAGTTACCTGATGAAGGAGCAACGCTCTGAAAACTAGTACTTCCAAATAAACATGTTGGACAATAACCTGTTGTGTGATTTTTAACTTCAAAGGTAGAAGACAGAGTGTGGTGATGGAGAGTTGCTTTTCAGACTGGAGGCCTGTCTCCAGTGGTGTGGCAAAGGATTGATGCTGAATCCACTGTTTTTCATTATTTATATAAAAGATTTGGATGTGAACGTAGGAGGTATAGTTAGTACGTTCGCAAATGACACCAAAATTGGAGGTGTATTGGCCAGCAAAGAAAGTTACCTCACAGTACAATGGGATCTTGATCAGATGGGCCACTGGGACAGTGGGCTGAGAAGTGGCTGATGGAGTTTAATTTAGGTGAGGTGCTGCATTTTGGAAAGACAAATTAGGGCAGGACTTATACATTTAATGGCAGAAGTGAGGACTGCAGATGCTGGAAACCAGAGCTTAGATTAGAGTGGTGCTGGAAAAGCACAGCAGGGGTCAGGCAGCATCTGAGGAACAGGAAAATGGTAAGGTCCTGGGGAGTGTTGCTGAACAAACAGTCCTTGGCATGCAGGTTCATAGTTCCTTGAAAGTGGAGTTGCAAATAGATAGGATAGTGAAGAAGGCTATTGGAATGCTTTCCTTTATTGGTCAGGTCATAGAGGACAGGAATTTGGACATCATTTTGCAGTTGTATGGGGCATTGGTTAGGCCAGTTTTGGAGTACTGTGTGTTATTGAACTTGAAAGTGTTCAAAAGGTTTACAAGGATGTTGCCAAGGTTGGAGGATTTGAGCTTTAGGAAGATGCTGAATAGGCTGGGGCTGTTTTCCGTGGAGCATTGGAGGCGAGGGGTGACCTTATAAAATCATGAAGGTCATGGATAGGGTAAATAGACAAGGTATTTTTTCCTGGGGTGTAGGAGTCCAGAATTAGAGGGCACAAGTTAAGGGTGAGAGAGGAAAATTCAAAAAGGACCAGAGGAGCAACCTTTTCACACAGAGGGTAGTGCATGTAAGGAATGAGCTGCTAGAGGAAGTGGTGGAGGCTGGTACAATTACAACATTTAAAAGGCATCTGGATGGGTATATGAATAGGAAGGGTTTAGTGGGATATGGGCCAGGTGGTAGCAGGTGGGACTAGATTTATTTAGGATATCTGGTTGGCATGGATGAGTTGGTCTGAAGGGTCTGTTTCTGAGCTGTACATCTCTATGACCCTATGTTATGCTCTCTTGAGTGCCTTAGTTATACCTGCTTCCACCACTCTTCCAAGCAGGAATGTATGTATAAGCACTAAAATTCAAACCTGCCCACTGTGGGACTGAACCATTCAGATAAGGAAAGCTTTGTAATTATAGAAACCCATCCACTCATAGCAAAGT
>NW_025204971.1:9239-10000 GCF_004010195.1 Chiloscyllium plagiosum | reverse complement strand
TGAGTCAACTGAATATGTGATGATGACACAGAGACTCTGTGATGTACACATTCTTTTCCTCTATGCATTGCAACAGTTAAACTGTTGGGGATGGAGCCAACACATGTATGCAAAAGTTTGTGCTTTACAAACAGCATCCTCCTGTTCATCAATCGCATTACAGCCAATTTGTGTTGATGAAACAAGTGTATTAGCAGAATGGACTGTAAATATTCCTGATGTTAACTTTCATGTGTTTGTGAGTCTCTCAGTGTCAGACCTAAATATATCTTGAAACCATCCAGGCATAGGTAAGGCTCCATGGATGGGGGTCTGTGCTGAGAGCCTGTTACTATGAATGGAAACAGGGGGAGCAATGTGTCAGCATAGTATTGGGTCACGGAGACATGGCTGTCCCTTCTTATACAACATTCCAAATGTGTGGCTCCCTCTGCGTTCAGATGTGTAGCTGTCAATGTGTTGTCCAGTATTGGCTGTGTCAGGGAGAGGCAGTGTATACATAGAGGGTCTGCGCTGTAGAACAGTCAGGGAGGGGGGGGGGGCAGCCGTGTACTGTACATTGCACGTGGCTCAGACCAACCTCCGTTCCTTTTAAAAGGAAAGTGTGCTGCAGCCCCCTCGTTCACTTACCCCTGAGTGTGGTCACAGCCAGTGTCTTCCTCATTGCACACGTTCGATTGGCTTCACCAAGGGAGGTGAGAGTGAGCACTCCCTCTGACAGGAGCTTCCACCCTCGGCCTGAATGTACCAGTGAGCCCGCA
>NW_025204971.1:0-8052 GCF_004010195.1 Chiloscyllium plagiosum | reverse complement strand
TGATCAGAACTGTACACAATACTCCAAGTGTGGCCGGACCAGTGCTTTGTACAGCTGCAACTTAACCTCCTGGTTCCGAAACTAAATCCCTCTATTAATAAAGGCCAAAAAAAAATGTATGCCTTCTTAACAACTCTGTCAATCTGGGTGGCAACTTTCAGGGATCTGTGTACATGTACACCGAGATCTCTCTGCTCATCTGCACTCCCAAGAATCCTACCTTTTGCCCAGTACTTTGCATTCCGTTTACTCTGGCCAAAGTGTATCACCTCAAAGTTGTCCAGATTGAAGTCAATTTGCCACCTCTCAGCTCACCTCTGCACCCAATCTATGTCTTTCTGAAACCTATTACATCCTTCGTCACTATCCACAACTCCACCGACCATTTTGTCGTCCGCAAATTTACTAACCCACCCTTCTAAGCCCTCTTCCAGGTCATTTATAAAAATGACGAACAACAATGGACCGAACACCGACTCTTCCAGTCCGCCGCTAGTAACTGAACACCAAAATGAACATGTCCCATCAACTACAACCATCTGTTTTCTTTCAGCAAGCCAATTACTGATCCACGCTGCTATGTCTCCCACAATCACATTCATCTGCATTTTGTATAATAGCCTATTGTGGGGAACCTTATCGAATGCCTTACTGAAATCCATATACACCACACCCACTGGTTTACTCTCATCTACCTTTTTGGTCACTTTGTCAAAAAAGTCAATAAGATTCGTTCGACATGTCCTACCCTTCACAATGCCGTACTGACTGTCCTTGATCAGATTATTCTTTTCTGGATGGTTATAATTCCTATCTCTGATAAACGTTTCCAATACTTTACCAACAACTGAAGTGAGACTCACTGGTCTGTATCACCAGGGTTGTCTCTACTACCCTTTTTGAACAAGGTAACCATATTTGCAATCCTCCAGTCCTCAGGCACTATTCCTGTAGACAATGATGATTTGAAGATCAATGCCAAAGGCACGGCAATCTCTTCCCTTGCTTCCCAAATGATCCTAGAATGGATTTCATCCGGTCCAGGGGACTTGTCTATGTTCCCACTCTGCAGTATTTCTAATACCTTTTCCTTGTGAACCTCAATCTCTTCCAGTCTAGATGCAAGTACCTCTGTATCTTCCTCGCCAACATTTTCTTTTTCAATAGTGATTGAATCTGTGAAGAATAAAATGTGCTGTCTCCAGTCAGCAACTATGATCCCTTCATGCAACAGCTGCTGTTAAACAGAGAAGCCATGGCCAAATGTTAAAGAGAACATTTCTCAGAGAAACGGTCAACAACGGGAAATTAATGTCCAAATGGTCACTGTCAAGTTCATGACGATATGATGTGAAATAAGATTCCAAAGTTGGATGGATGGTGTTACGCTATCATTGCTGGTAAGGATCATGGCACAGAGGCTCAGTCATTAACCCTGCTGCCTCACAACATTACTGGTCGTGTCTGTGTTGGATGCCCTTCGCAGAGTCAGTGTGAACTCGATCGGCCAATTGGTCTGTTTCCGCATTGTAGTGATCTTATGAATTTGCTCAATATGCATTTTTCATTGTTTGCTATTAACCGATTGAGATTTGCATCAAAGAATAAACATATTCAGTCACAACTGGGAGTTAACTCATCACTGTCACCCCTTTGTTCAAATTCTTAAATAAACGAATTGAACCACGTTGACATGCAACAGTACCCCAGGCAATGCCAGCCGGTATAAATGAAAGGCTTTGGGATTATAGCTCCTCAGCTTTGCACAAAGAGATTCACGAAGAAAACGAAGTTTACATTTAGCCAGCTGCGGAAAATATATTACACGATCCTTCCAGTTGTAATAATTCATTGTGAGTGCCTTGCACATTTGACTTTGTGTGAATTTCTCTGAGGTTTCCCTCTAGTTTCACTCTGCCATTGAAAATGATACATGGGCATGTTGTGGCCACTCTCACACAGAGGCAGATGATCCGCAGTTTAATCAGATTACATGGACCATACAGAATCCGCAGGAATAGCCTGGGAAATTGGGTATAATTATTCATCTGTTCTGGGAAACTTCTAGAAATCTCCATTTCAATCGGAGGTTATGGAGAGTTTCGATAGAAGGAAGGAAAGCAATAACTTTGCAAGAATATAAACAGTTGCATTTTTTATGTAGAGAGTACAATAACATTTCAAATGAGTTTGGTTCTGGATTTTGAGTCAATAAGCAATGGTCTTCTCTTGCAAACTTGTAGGATTTTATGTAATCAAAGCAATTTGTTTTATAAACTGCGTTTGACGCCTGTTTGTCGGCTGAATGGTTTTGTGCACGAATGAACTTTTGTTAATTTTGATTGTGTGCAAACCTGCATGGTAGTATTGGAGCCTTAAACATTTGTTGGAGAGTTCTTGAATCTGGGATTAAGAACAAAACCCTTAACTGAGAAACCTCTAGTTTCAATTTTATCATTGTTGTAATTACTTTTAGTCTTTGTAAGACCTAGAACTGCGTGGATGTAGATCTGTACTGATGAGAAGGGAATGAGAGATTTAGTCAACGACATTACATTGGAGTGAAAATTTCGTCTTGGGCTCAGATAGAAATGTTCGGATAAAAACAAAATCTGAAGAGATAACTTTAAGCTGAGTACAAAAACAATTAGCTGTGTGGTAGTTCCAGGAAGAAGTTTACTGCACTTCAGGTAAAAAAAAGGAAGTCACCAGTCGTTCATCCAATTGTTAGACACAGGGATTCTGGTGTGAGTATTATACAAGGGATATTTCCTTTGGAACGGCACTGGGAGTTGTGGCTTCTTTAAGATATAAAAGTCACATTCTTTCATTCATTTGTGCATTCTCTTGACATTAATTAGAATTATACATTTACTGTGTGCCTTTGAATCTGTGTTATATGTCTATAGTTTGGTTTATTCTATTTTATCATCATTTGTTGTGGAATAAGTGTCTGTTGTGTTGTGTAAGCAATATTTATAGCATGTTGTGTTAATGATTCAGCAAGAGATATCTTTGTTAAATCAAAACAAATAAGATTGTGATCAATCAAGCTAGAATTCTGTTGGTCCTCTGGCCTTTTCTGTAATTAATCAGTCCGTTTCAGTAAAGAAGTAAGGCATTTAAACACGTAGACTAATTCCTGAGTATCTGATAAACTAACACCGCAAGTCAATCAGACTGTGCCCCAACTATACATCTCCAGTTCCATTTATTGCCTGAGAATCTGATCATGCATTCAGACTGAAATGTAATTCTATATTACTGCTCTCTCACGCTGCAACATTGCCATTACAAAACAAATTCCCCCACTCCTGCCTGACCTGTACATGAGTCCTTCGGTGGCTCACAGCAGCCACAGTCCTGGTCATCACCTCGCCGTTTGAACAGAATTGCACTGAAGAAAGTATCGAAGCAAGTTACAAGAATGTTGGCATTTTGTATGAATTACTGCAGCATTGAAAAAGATGGATCGGATTACAGTCATTTTTCCTCCAACAGAGGTGAATGAGAGGTGATGAGATTGAAGTGCACAAAATAATCAGGGGCTTCTATTGAGTCCTGTCACCCCGAATGCAGGACCGTTTAGCAGGGGACACAGAGTAAATAAAATTTATTGAAGTACTGTATTACAGGGTACATGAGGATTACCCTTTCAACCAGAAGATGATGGAGTGTCTGGAATTCACTGCCAGTTTGGGCGGGACTTGAGGTTGCAAACGTCAACTCATTTAGAGGGAACCTGGATCTGAAACTGAAGTGAGTGAACTTTCCAAACGTTGGACCAGCTACTAGAATGTGTAATCAGAAAAGGTCACGAGTTTATTCATTTGATGCAGACATGGAAAACCTGTTTGAGTGCCATAACTTTCCTACAGTTCTGAGGAATTTCAGAAAGGCTGAGCAGTGCTTAATTGACTTCACGTGGTGGGCTGAATGGCCTTTTTCTGTGTTTTACGTTTGAACGAGTTCTGAAGGATCAATGAAACCCTGTCGAGTGGTGACATTCACATTGTTCCCTGAAGAAGTGTTTTATCTTCATAGCTTTTACAAAGTAATTTGTCCTGTGGAAGAAGAATCTTAAGTTTAGGAAATCAGAATTTATCAATTCGATCCTTAGGATAAAATTGCTTGTCTTACTTAGTTATTCTCATTGCAAAATGAAGCACTTTTTAAAAGAAGTGATGTGACATTTTGTACCGTCGATGACCTGCTGGATGTTTAGATTATTGCTTGAAATGTTAATTGCCTCTGACATGATAAGAATGTAATTAAGAGTCAGAGAGACTCGATTTTAATTATGTTCTATTTTATTATACACGGATTGGAGCAGCCACATTCAGTAGTTGCAGTATTGTACCATCTGCTTTGTTTAGCTTTGCGTAATTCATTCATAAAATAACAGTAAGTGCATTCTATTTGATCGGACAATGCAGAGAATGGAATTTAAAAAAAGAACAAATCTCCCTATTTGAATTTTGCATTGTTTGCTGACTGAACATACACGTAAAATTGGAACATTTGATCAACATGACAATGAATTACCAAACCAAGCTATGAGGGCTCAGTTAGTTAACAGATGCTCGGCTTATCGTCGCAGAGAGGACTTAGATAGTGGTTTGTCCCTTTGATGATGAAACAAAACTTTTTCAGCTCTATTAGGATTCCCCATCAAATAATTACATCTTCTCATTTGCAACAACTCGAGGTTTGTTAATATAGTGACCTAACGAGTCTGGGTATTTGAGATGGAGAACGGAGTGCAAGGCTTCCTCCCTGTTTGAGGTTTTTTAGGTGTTGGAGCTGACTTGGAGCTGGAACAGGAATGATTGATTTATATGCTATTGCATTGTTTTGGAACTTTGGAGAAAAGAAAGTTCAAAACAGCAGCACTGTAAAGAAGGAGGAAGCCAGACAAAGATAGAGATAGCATGGTCAGTGAAGAAGAGAGGGCGACAGATCCTGCACTGCTGCATGACATAGCAGCGAATCAGCACAACTACTGCCTTTCCTGTTTGAGTCATGGACTTCTGGCCATTGAAGTGCATCTATAAAATAAAAAGCAAAAATTACAGCTGAATATGCTGGGAAGGTTCACAGCACAGGAGCAGATACGTGCATGATTTTTAAGTGCAACGTTGCTGACTTTTTTGTCTGAATCTACAATAGCGAAGTGACTGGGTTCTTTTTGTTTTTATGTTTTATTGAGATCTTTCTCTTGATTAAAATTTAAAAGTACGAGTCAAAGGCACTAGGTTAACCTGGAGCAGTGTCTTTTCGAGCAGATAAACTGTGGCATTTTCAGTGTCTACAGATTGTTTCGGTGCAAAGTTGGTTTTTAGTATAGTGATGTACTATTCCGGTTGGATGTGGTAGATTAGGGAGACATTCCATGTTACTGATAATTGCATCTACTGTCAGGGTGTTTGGTTGTGAATCGTATGATATTGCATCGATCAGATTGAGAGATGGTTGGAGGCAATGAAGAATTTGCAGGAGCTGGCGGTTGTGATGGATGGCAGTTGTAGGAAGGGCGAACAACTGCAGATACAGTTAGGTGGATGGGTTACATCCAGGAAATGTGTGAGAGAGATGCAGGTCGTGCAGGAGACTTCTGTGGCTATCCCCATCTCGTACATGTATGCTGTTTTGGAAAATATGGGGTGATGGACTCAAAGGCGAATGCAGAACGAATAGCCAAGTTTCTGGTACCGAGACTGGCTCTAATTCAGCGCTCTGCACAGTGAGGACCAGGGCATGTCGGGAGGGCAAATTCAAAATTATACAAATTTGCCTCTGGAATTGGCAGAGCGCGCAATGAGCAGGAGCAGGTGAGGCACTGCTGAGTAAGCGAGGTAATCTATTTATTCGGTTGAAAGGAATGAGGTCTGAAATAAGGTTTCAAGGTCGCAAAAGCGCCTTGGCAGTCAGGAAGGTGGTGCCTTCTTCAATGCCAGGAGCATCTGGAATTCGGTGGGTGAACTTGCAGCATGGGTTCGTACCTGGGACTTCGACGTTGTGGCGATTTCGGAGACATGGATAGAGCAGGGGCAGGAATAGTTCTGGCAGGTTCCAGGATTGAGGTGTGTCAGTAAGAACAGGGAAGGTGGTAAAAGGGTTGGGTGTGTGTGTGGCATTTTTAGTCAAGGTCAGTACTACCTTGGTACAAAGGACAATGGAGTACTCTCCTACTGAGTTAGTATGGGCTGAGGTTAGAAACAGGAAAGGAGAGGCCACTCTGTTGGGAGTTTTCCATAGGCCTTTGAATAGTCCCAGAAATGGAGACGAACGATAGCAAAGGTAATTCTGGATAGGAGTGAGAGGAAGAGGGTGAGTGTTATGTGGGATTTAACTTTCCAAATATTGACTGGAAGCATTGTAGTTTGAGTGCTTTAAATTGGTCAGTTTTTGCCCAATGTGTGCAGGAGTGATTCCTGACACGGTATGTAGACAGGCCAGCAAGGGGTAAGGCCACATTAACTTTGGTACGGGGTAATGAACTCGGCCATGTCTTAGTTTTGGAGATAGGTGAACACTTTGGTGATAGTGACATCACACTTCTGTTATGTTTACTTCAGTCAATGAAAGGGAGAGGTATATATCGCAAGGCAACAATAATAGCTGGGGAAAAGGCAATTATGATGCAATTAGGCAAGATTTTGGTTACAGAGGTTGGGGAAGGAAACAACAGGGAGTGTGCACAATTGAAATGTGGAGCATATTCAAGGAACAGCTACTGGGGTTTCTTGATAAGTATGTACCTGTCAGTCAGGTAAAAGATGTTCGAGCGAGGGAGCGGGTTTCACCAAAGAAGCTGAATCTCTTGTCAGGAGGAAGAAGAAAGTTTTTGTGAGGATGAGACGTGACGGCTAAGTTAGGGTACTTGGATGTTACAAGTTAGCAGGGAAGACTCAAGGAGAGAGCTAAGAAGAGCCAGAAGGGAGTATGTGAAGTCGTTCACAGATCGAATCAAGGAAATACTAAAGATTTCTGTAAGTATGTCAAGATTAAAAGAATGACTCCGGTTAGAGTAGAATCAATCAAGGACAATAGTGGGAAGTTTTGCATGGAGTCTGAGGTGATAGGAGAAACGCCAAATGAATACTTTTCATCAGTATTCACACTGGAAAAAAGACAATCGTGATGAGAATACTGAGACATAGGCTCCTTTTCTGGATGGACTGAGGTTCACAAGGAGGACGTTTTAGTAATTCTGGAAAGTGTGAAAATAGAGAGGTTCCCAGGGCTGGATGGAATTTATCTTAGCATTTTCTGCGAAGACAGGGAGGACATTGGACAGCCTTTTGATTTAATATTTATGACGTCATTGTCTACAGGAATTGTGTGTAATACTGAAGGTTAGCAAATATTGTCCCTTTGCTCAAGAAGGGGAGCAGAGAATACCCTAGTGAGTATAAACCTGTGAGCCTTACTTCGGTTCTGGGTAAACTATTGGTGAGGTTGTAAGAGATTGAATTTATAATCATCTTGCAATAATTTGATTAGTTTCGAAAAGGGTAGATCAGGCTTCACAAACCTTAATTAGTTCTTTGAGAAGGTGACTAAGCAGGTGAACGAGGGTTTACCTGTTGACGAAATGTATATGAATTTCAGTAAGTTGTTTGATCAGGTTCCCCACGGTAGGCTATTTCTGAAAATACGGAGGCATGGGATTAAGGGTGATTTGTCAGTTTGGGTCAGAAATTGGCTATTTGAAAGAGGACTAAAGGTGGTTGTTGAAGGGAAATGTCCATCCTGAAGTTCAGTTGCAAGTGGCATACAACAAGGATCTGTTTTGGGGCCACTCCAATGCTGTTTGTTATTTTTACAAATGACGTGAATGAGGGCGTAGAAGAATGGGTTAGTGATTTTGCAGATGATCCTAAGGTCGATGGAGTTGTGGATAATGCAGAATGATGCTGCAGGTTAAAGGGGAAATAGATAAGCTTTAGAGCTGGGCTGAGAGATGGCAAATGGTGGATTAGGCGGAAAATTGTGAGGTATTTCACTTTGGAAGGATCAGCAGGAATACAGAGTACTGCGCTAATGGTG
>NW_025204970.1:0-10000 GCF_004010195.1 Chiloscyllium plagiosum | reverse complement strand
ATTTTAGTTTGAGCAATCAGGCCTCATTTAACTCTTAGTCTGTGAGATTTGGTGAAGTTAGATTGGTGATCCATGTCCATATGATAGATTCATATTTGCGTGTGAAGATGATACATGAATATATAGGTTCAGTTCTTTGCTTGTCGTCTTTATTTCATAAATGCAGGGTGCCTTCCAATACAGAACACGGCCCTTGTATGTATTTCTTCCGATGCTCTGACTTGTTGCAGTGTAGCTGTTTACAATGGTCTAGTGAGTGTGTGCACTCGGAGGCATCTGTTTACAATGCTCTAGTCAGTGTGTGCACTCGGAGGCATCTGTTTACAATGGTCTAGTGAGTGTGTGCACTCGGAGGCATCCGTTTACAATGGTCTAGTCAGTGTGTGCACTCGGAGGCATCTGTTTACAATGGTCTCGTCAGTGTGTGCACTCGGAGGCATCTGTTTAGAATGGTTGAGTCAGTGTGTGCACTCGGAGGCATCTGTTTACAATGGTCTAGTCAGTGTGTGCACTCGGAAACCTCTGTTTACAATGGTCTAGTCAGTGTGTGCACTCGGAGGTATCTGTTTACAATGGTCTAGTCAGTGTGTGCACTCGGAAACCTCTGTTTACAATGGTCTAGTCAGTGTGTGCACTCGGAAACCTCTGTTTACAATGGTCTAGTCAGTGTGTGCACTCGGAAAGGCATCTGTTTACACTGGTCTAGTCAGTGTGTGCACTCGGAGGCATCTGTTTACAATGGTCTAGTGAATGTGTGCACTCGGAGGCAACTGTTTAGAATGGTCTAGTCAGTGTGTGCACTCGGAGGCATCTCTTTACAATGGTCTAGTCAGTGTGTGCACTCGGAGGCATCTGTTTAGAATGGTCTAGTCAGTGTGTGCACTCGGAGGTATCTGTTTACAATGGTCTAGTCAGTGTGTGCACTCGGAGGCATCTGTTTACAATGGTCTAGTCAGTGTGTGCACTCGGAAGCAACTGTTTACAATGGTCTAGTCAGTGTGTGCACTCGGAAGCCTCTGTTTACAATGGTCTAGTCAGTGTGTGCACTCGGAGGCATCTGTTTACAATGGTCTAGTCAGTGTGTGCACTCGGAGGCATCTGTTTACAATGGTCTTCTCTGTCTGCCTCGTCCCTCTCTGTCTGCCTCGTCCCTCTCTGTCTGCCTCGTCCCTCTCTGTCTGCCTCGTCCCTCTCTGTCTGCCTCGTCCCTCTCTGTCTGCCTCGTCCCTCTCTGTCTGCCTCGTCCCTCTCTGTCTGCCTCGTCCCTCTCTGTCTGCCTCGTCCCTCTCTGTCTGCCTCGTCCCTCTCTGTCTGCCTCGTCCCTCTCTGTCTGCCTCGTCCCTCTCTGTCTGCCTCGTCCCTCTCTGTCTGCCTCGTCCCTCTCTGTCTGCCTCGTCCCTCTCTGTCTGCCTCGTCCCTCTCTGTCTGCCTCGTCCCTCTCTGTCTGCCTCGTCCCTCTCTGTCTGCCTCGTCCCTCTCTGTCTGCCTCGTCCCTCTCTGTCTGCCTCGTCCCTCTCTGTCTGCCTCGTCCCTCTCTGTCTGCCTCGTCCCTCTCTGTCTGCCTCGTCCCTCTCTGTCTGCCTCGTCCCTCTCTGTCTGCCTCGTCCCTCTCTGTCTGCCTCGTCCCTCTCTGTCTGCCTCGTCCCTCTCTGTCTGCCTCGTCCCTCTCTGTCTGCCTCGTCCCTCTCTGTCTGCCTCGTCCCTCTCTGTCTGCCTCGTCCCTCTCTGTCTGCCTCGTCCCTCTCTGTCTGCCTCGTCCCTCTCTGTCTGCCTCGTCCCTCTCTGTCTGCCTCGTCCCTCTCTGTCTGCCTCGTCCCTCTCTGTCTGCCTCGTCCCTCTCTGTCTGCCTCGTCCCTCTCTGTCTGCCTCGTCCCTCTCTGTCTGCCTCGTCCCTCTCTGTCTGCCTCGTCCCTCTCTGTCTGCCTCGTCCCTCTCTGTCTGCCTCGTCCCTCTCTGTCTGCCTCGTCCCTCTCTGTCTGCCTCGTCCCTCTCTGTCTGCCTCGTCCCTCTCTGTCTGCCTCGTCCCTCTCTGTCTGCCTCGTCCCTCTCTGTCTGCCTCGTCCCTCTCTGTCTGCCTCGTCCCTCTCTGTCTGCCTCGTCCCTCTCTGTCTGCCTCGTCCCTCTCTGTCTGCCTCGTCCCTCTCTGTCTGCCTCGTCCCTCTCTGTCTGCCTCGTCCCTCTCTGTCTGCCTCGTCCCTCTCTGTCTGCCTCGTCCCTCTCTGTCTGCCTCGTCCCTCTCTGTCTGCCTCGTCCCTCTCTGTCTGCCTCGTCCCTCTCTGTCTGCCTCGTCCCTCTCTGTCTGCCTCGTCCCTCTCTGTCTGCCTCGTCCCTCTCTGTCTGCCTCGTCCCTCTCTGTCTGCCTCGTCCCTCTCTGTCTGCCTCGTCCCTCTCTGTCTGCCTCGTCCCTCTCTGTCTGCCTCGTCCCTCTCTGTCTGCCTCGTCCCTCTCTGTCTGCCTCGTCCCTCTCTGTCTGCCTCGTCCCTCTCTGTCTGCCTCGTCCCTCTCTGTCTGCCTCGTCCCTCTCTGTCTGCCTCGTCCCTCTCTGTCTGCCTCGTCCCTCTCTGTCTGCCTCGTCCCTCTCTGTCTGCCTCGTCCCTCTCTGTCTGCCTCGTCCCTCTCTGTCTGCCTCGTCCCTCTCTGTCTGCCTCGTCCCTCTCTGTCTGCCTCGTCCCTCTCTGTCTGCCTCGTCCCTCTCTGTCTGCCTCGTCCCTCTCTGTCTGCCTCGTCCCTCTCTGTCTGCCTCGTCCCTCTCTGTCTGCCTCGTCCCTCTCTGTCTGCCTCGTCCCTCTCTGTCTGCCTCGTCCCTCTCTGTCTGCCTCGTCCCTCTCTGTCTGCCTCGTCCCTCTCTGTCTGCCTCGTCCCTCTCTGTCTGCCTCGTCCCTCTCTGTCTGCCTCGTCCCTCTCTGTCTGCCTCGTCCCTCTCTGTCTGCCTCGTCCCTCTCTGTCTGCCTCGTCCCTCTCTGTCTGCCTCGTCCCTCTCTGTCTGCCTCGTCCCTCTCTGTCTGCCTCGTCCCTCTCTGTCTGCCTCGTCCCTCTCTGTCTGCCTCGTCCCTCTCTGTCTGCCTCGTCCCTCTCTGTCTGCCTCGTCCCTCTCTGTCTGCCTCGTCCCTCTCTGTCTGCCTCGTCCCTCTCTGTCTGCCTCGTCCCTCTCTGTCTGCCTCGTCCCTCTCTGTCTGCCTCGTCCCTCTCTGTCTGCCTCGTCCCTCTCTGTCTGCCTCGTCCCTCTCTGTCTGCCTCGTCCCTCTCTGTCTGCCTCGTCCCTCTCTGTCTGCCTCGTCCCTCTCTGTCTGCCTCGTCCCTCTCTGTCTGCCTCGTCCCTCTCTGTCTGCCTCGTCCCTCTCTGTCTGCCTCGTCCCTCTCTGTCTGCCTCGTCCCTCTCTGTCTGCCTCGTCCCTCTCTGTCTGCCTCGTCCCTCTCTGTCTGCCTCGTCCCTCTCTGTCTGCCTCGTCCCTCTCTGTCTGCCTCGTCCCTCTCTGTCTGCCTCGTCCCTCTCTGTCTGCCTCGTCCCTCTCTGTCTGCCTCGTCCCTCTCTGTCTGCCTCGTCCCTCTCTGTCTGCCTCGTCCCTCTCTGTCTGCCTCGTCCCTCTCTGTCTGCCTCGTCCCTCTCTGTCTGCCTCGTCCCTCTCTGTCTGCCTCGTCCCTCTCTGTCTGCCTCGTCCCTCTCTGTCTGCCTCGTCCCTCTCTGTCTGCCTCGTCCCTCTCTGTCTGCCTCGTCCCTCTCTGTCTGCCTCGTCCCTCTCTGTCTGCCTCGTCCCTCTCTGTCTGCCTCGTCCCTCTCTGTCTGCCTCGTCCCTCTCTGTCTGCCTCGTCCCTCTCTGTCTGCCTCGTCCCTCTCTGTCTGCCTCGTCCCTCTCTGTCTGCCTCGTCCCTCTCTGTCTGCCTCGTCCCTCTCTGTCTGCCTCGTCCCTCTCTGTCTGCCTCGTCCCTCTCTGTCTGCCTCGTCCCTCTCTGTCTGCCTCGTCCCTCTCTGTCTGCCTCGTCCCTCTCTGTCTGCCTCGTCCCTCTCTGTCTGCCTCGTCCCTCTCTGTCTGCCTCGTCCCTCTCTGTCTGCCTCGTCCCTCTCTGTCTGCCTCGTCCCTCTCTGTCTGCCTCGTCCCTCTCTGTCTGCCTCGTCCCTCTCTGTCTGCCTCGTCCCTCTCTGTCTGCCTCGTCCCTCTCTGTCTGCCTCGTCCCTCTCTGTCTGCCTCGTCCCTCTCTGTCTGCCTCGTCCCTCTCTGTCTGCCTCGTCCCTCTCTGTCTGCCTCGTCCCTCTCTGTCTGCCTCGTCCCTCTCTGTCTGCCTCGTCCCTCTCTGTCTGCCTCGTCCCTCTCTGTCTGCCTCGTCCCTCTCTGTCTGCCTCGTCCCTCTCTGTCTGCCTCGTCCCTCTCTGTCTGCCTCGTCCCTCTCTGTCTGCCTCGTCCCTCTCTGTCTGCCTCGTCCCTCTCTGTCTGCCTCGTCCCTCTCTGTCTGCCTCGTCCCTCTCTGTCTGCCTCGTCCCTCTCTGTCTGCCTCGTCCCTCTCTGTCTGCCTCGTCCCTCTCTGTCTGCCTCGTCCCTCTCTGTCTGCCTCGTCCCTCTCTGTCTGCCTCGTCCCTCTCTGTCTGCCTCGTCCCTCTCTGTCTGCCTCGTCCCTCTCTGTCTGCCTCGTCCCTCTCTGTCTGCCTCGTCCCTCTCTGTCTGCCTCGTCCCTCTCTGTCTGCCTCGTCCCTCTCTGTCTGCCTCGTCCCTCTCTGTCTGCCTCGTCCCTCTCTGTCTGCCTCGTCCCTCTCTGTCTGCCTCGTCCCTCTCTGTCTGCCTCGTCCCTCTCTGTCTGCCTCGTCCCTCTCTGTCTGCCTCGTCCCTCTCTGTCTGCCTCGTCCCTCTCTGTCTGCCTCGTCCCTCTCTGTCTGCCTCGTCCCTCTCTGTCTGCCTCGTCCCTCTCTGTCTGCCTCGTCCCTCTCTGTCTGCCTCGTCCCTCTCTGTCTGCCTCGTCCCTCTCTGTCTGCCTCGTCCCTCTCTGTCTGCCTCGTCCCTCTCTGTCTGCCTCGTCCCTCTCTGTCTGCCTCGTCCCTCTCTGTCTGCCTCGTCCCTCTCTGTCTGCCTCGTCCCTCTCTGTCTGCCTCGTCCCTCTCTGTCTGCCTCGTCCCTCTCTGTCTGCCTCGTCCCTCTCTGTCTGCCTCGTCCCTCTCTGTCTGCCTCGTCCCTCTCTGTCTGCCTCGTCCCTCTCTGTCTGCCTCGTCCCTCTCTGTCTGCCTCGTCCCTCTCTGTCTGCCTCGTCCCTCTCTGTCTGCCTCGTCCCTCTCTGTCTGCCTCGTCCCTCTCTGTCTGCCTCGTCCCTCTCTGTCTGCCTCGTCCCTCTCTGTCTGCCTCGTCCCTCTCTGTCTGCCTCGTCCCTCTCTGTCTGCCTCGTCCCTCTCTGTCTGCCTCGTCCCTCTCTGTCTGCCTCGTCCCTCTCTGTCTGCCTCGTCCCTCTCTGTCTGCCTCGTCCCTCTCTGTCTGCCTCGTCCCTCTCTGTCTGCCTCGTCCCTCTCTGTCTGCCTCGTCCCTCTCTGTCTGCCTCGTCCCTCTCTGTCTGCCTCGTCCCTCTCTGTCTGCCTCGTCCCTCTCTGTCTGCCTCGTCCCTCTCTGTCTGCCTCGTCCCTCTCTGTCTGCCTCGTCCCTCTCTGTCTGCCTCGTCCCTCTCTGTCTGCCTCGTCCCTCTCTGTCTGCCTCGTCCCTCTCTGTCTGCCTCGTCCCTCTCTGTCTGCCTCGTCCCTCTCTGTCTGCCTCGTCCCTCTCTGTCTGCCTCGTCCCTCTCTGTCTGCCTCGTCCCTCTCTGTCTGCCTCGTCCCTCTCTGTCTGCCTCGTCCCTCTCTGTCTGCCTCGTCCCTCTCTGTCTGCCTCGTCCCTCTCTGTCTGCCTCGTCCCTCTCTGTCTGCCTCGTCCCTCTCTGTCTGCCTCGTCCCTCTCTGTCTGCCTCGTCCCTCTCTGTCTGCCTCGTCCCTCTCTGTCTGCCTCGTCCCTCTCTGTCTGCCTCGTCCCTCTCTGTCTGCCTCGTCCCTCTCTGTCTGCCTCGTCCCTCTCTGTCTGCCTCGTCCCTCTCTGTCTGCCTCGTCCCTCTCTGTCTGCCTCGTCCCTCTCTGTCTGCCTCGTCCCTCTCTGTCTGCCTCGTCCCTCTCTGTCTGCCTCGTCCCTCTCTGTCTGCCTCGTCCCTCTCTGTCTGCCTCGTCCCTCTCTGTCTGCCTCGTCCCTCTCTGTCTGCCTCGTCCCTCTCTGTCTGCCTCGTCCCTCTCTGTCTGCCTCGTCCCTCTCTGTCTGCCTCGTCCCTCTCTGTCTGCCTCGTCCCTCTCTGTCTGCCTCGTCCCTCTCTGTCTGCCTCGTCCCTCTCTGTCTGCCTCGTCCCTCTCTGTCTGCCTCGTCCCTCTCTGTCTGCCTCGTCCCTCTCTGTCTGCCTCGTCCCTCTCTGTCTGCCTCGTCCCTCTCTGTCTGCCTCGTCCCTCTCTGTCTGCCTCGTCCCTCTCTGTCTGCCTCGTCCCTCTCTGTCTGCCTCGTCCCTCTCTGTCTGCCTCGTCCCTCTCTGTCTGCCTCGTCCCTCTCTGTCTGCCTCGTCCCTCTCTGTCTGCCTCGTCCCTCTCTGTCTGCCTCGTCCCTCTCTGTCTGCCTCGTCCCTCTCTGTCTGCCTCGTCCCTCTCTGTCTGCCTCGTCCCTCTCTGTCTGCCTCGTCCCTCTCTGTCTGCCTCGTCCCTCTCTGTCTGCCTCGTCCCTCTCTGTCTGCCTCGTCCCTCTCTGTCTGCCTCGTCCCTCTCTGTCTGCCTCGTCCCTCTCTGTCTGCCTCGTCCCTCTCTGTCTGCCTCGTCCCTCTCTGTCTGCCTCGTCCCTCTCTGTCTGCCTCGTCCCTCTCTGTCTGCCTCGTCCCTCTCTGTCTGCCTCGTCCCTCTCTGTCTGCCTCGTCCCTCTCTGTCTGCCTCGTCCCTCTCTGTCTGCCTCGTCCCTCTCTGTCTGCCTCGTCCCTCTCTGTCTGCCTCGTCCCTCTCTGTCTGCCTCGTCCCTCTCTGTCTGCCTCGTCCCTCTCTGTCTGCCTCGTCCCTCTCTGTCTGCCTCGTCCCTCTCTGTCTGCCTCGTCCCTCTCTGTCTGCCTCGTCCCTCTCTGTCTGCCTCGTCCCTCTCTGTCTGCCTCGTCCCTCTCTGTCTGCCTCGTCCCTCTCTGTCTGCCTCGTCCCTCTCTGTCTGCCTCGTCCCTCTCTGTCTGCCTCGTCCCTCTCTGTCTGCCTCGTCCCTCTCTGTCTGCCTCGTCCCTCTCTGTCTGCCTCGTCCCTCTCTGTCTGCCTCGTCCCTCTCTGTCTGCCTCGTCCCTCTCTGTCTGCCTCGTCCCTCTCTGTCTGCCTCGTCCCTCTCTGTCTGCCTCGTCCCTCTCTGTCTGCCTCGTCCCTCTCTGTCTGCCTCGTCCCTCTCTGTCTGCCTCGTCCCTCTCTGTCTGCCTCGTCCCTCTCTGTCTGCCTCGTCCCTCTCTGTCTGCCTCGTCCCTCTCTGTCTGCCTCGTCCCTCTCTGTCTGCCTCGTCCCTCTCTGTCTGCCTCGTCCCTCTCTGTCTGCCTCGTCCCTCTCTGTCTGCCTCGTCCCTCTCTGTCTGCCTCGTCCCTCTCTGTCTGCCTCGTCCCTCTCTGTCTGCCTCGTCCCTCTCTGTCTGCCTCGTCCCTCTCTGTCTGCCTCGTCCCTCTCTGTCTGCCTCGTCCCTCTCTGTCTGCCTCGTCCCTCTCTGTCTGCCTCGTCCCTCTCTGTCTGCCTCGTCCCTCTCTGTCTGCCTCGTCCCTCTCTGTCTGCCTCGTCCCTCTCTGTCTGCCTCGTCCCTCTCTGTCTGCCTCGTCCCTCTCTGTCTGCCTCGTCCCTCTCTGTCTGCCTCGTCCCTCTCTGTCTGCCTCGTCCCTCTCTGTCTGCCTCGTCCCTCTCTGTCTGCCTCGTCCCTCTCTGTCTGCCTCGTCCCTCTCTGTCTGCCTCGTCCCTCTCTGTCTGCCTCGTCCCTCTCTGTCTGCCTCGTCCCTCTCTGTCTGCCTCGTCCCTCTCTGTCTGCCTCGTCCCTCTCTGTCTGCCTCGTCCCTCTCTGTCTGCCTCGTCCCTCTCTGTCTGCCTCGTCCCTCTCTGTCTGCCTCGTCCCTCTCTGTCTGCCTCGTCCCTCTCTGTCTGCCTCGTCCCTCTCTGTCTGCCTCGTCCCTCTCTGTCTGCCTCGTCCCTCTCTGTCTGCCTCGTCCCTCTCTGTCTGCCTCGTCCCTCTCTGTCTGCCTCGTCCCTCTCTGTCTGCCTCGTCCCTCTCTGTCTGCCTCGTCCCTCTCTGTCTGCCTCGTCCCTCTCTGTCTGCCTCGTCCCTCTCTGTCTGCCTCGTCTCTGTCTCTGTCTGCCTCGTCTCTGTCTCTCTCTCCCCGCTCCCCCCCCCCGCCACCCTGACCAGATGTGTCCACCTAATCTAGTCCCATTAGCCAGCACTCCGCCCTCTAAAATGTTCCTGTTCATATACCCCTCCAGATGCCTTTTAATGATTGAGTATATTTATGAAGGGAATCCCATAGAGCGTGATACATGTCAGATTTCTTACTCCACCTAATCTAGTCCCATTAGCCAGCACTCCGCCCTCTAAAATGTTCCTGTTCATATACCCCTCCAGATGCCTTTTAATGATTGAGTATATTTATGAAGGGAATCCCATAGAGCGTGATACATGTCATGATTTCTTACTCGCCTTCCCATGAAAATGCTGAAACATTATACACCAGGTTTGAATTGGTGAGCATTGGGAAAGGTATGAACTAATAAGGGATAGTCAGAATGGATTTGTAAAGGACAGGTTAGAGCATAGGAACGGGAGGAGATCAATTAGTCATGAGCCTGTTTTGTTGACATCGTGATTGAATTGCAACCCCACTCTACTCTCCACCTTTACTCAAATGCTTTATTAGCTCGATCAACAAAAATCATTCTCTGATTTAATAATTGGCCTGGTGTCAATGGCTCTGCTTGGAAGAATGTTACATATTTCTGCAGCCTATTTTGTGGAGATTTCCTGAAGAGTCTGCTTCTCATGTTTAGTTTTTATTCCCTAGTCTTAGTCTTCAGAAGCATTCAAAGTAATTTCTCTCCAGCCACCCTGTCTGTTCCTCTTAATATCTTAAAAAGCATAATCAAATCATCCCTTGAGTATCTAAATTTAGGACCTATAGTACAACAATTAATGCAATAAAAAAACAAGAACTTTGAATGCTAAAGAGCTGAAATAAGAACAAAGTACTGGAGAAATGTAGGAGCATCTGCGGTGGAGGTATTTCTGAAAATGTTTTTATTTAAACTTTTAGCCCTGAAATGTTGAAAGAAAACAGCGATTGGTTTGCTCACTTGGCTGGACATCTGGTTTGCAATGCAGCGTGATGCTAACAGTGTGGGTTCAATTCTCACATTGCAGTCACTATGAAGGACTCTCCTTCTCAACCTCTCCCCCTCACTTGAGGTGTGTTGACCCTCCGGTTGAACTGCCACCAGCTATGTCTTTTTAATGAAAGAGCAGCCCTCTGGACTGGTAAGTCCATGGCAGTGTTTTATAAAAGAAAAATAAAGCTGGATGAGTTAGGTAAGGTGTCTATTATTAATTTTGGAAATTGGGTTAATTCAAAATGAGCTACAGATGGGTCTGAAATGCATTTGGACAGTGATCTGCGTCCAAGAAAACATATGATTGCAGTCAAGTCTCTAGGATTGTTGATGAAAAATGTCTTTAATATTGTTGGGTTTATGACAGAGAAGCCACTTTAAGGAAATTTGGTTTCTTTTGATTTCAGAGGAGAGAACTCAACATTCAGGCAGAAGTCAGGAATTTTTCCCTGAGAAGGAGAACAGAGTTTATTTCAGGGGAAACCAGCCTCTCGAGCACGAAGAAATCTTTTTAGTCTGAGGAGCTTCCGAGCTGTGAGAATTTATATCAAACTCTTCACTTTGTCTGAACTGAAAATTTAAGCCTTCAGAAATTGTCAAACATGTATATCTGTAAATCTGGACAGGAATCATAAAACTGTATCTGCAGGG
>NW_025204969.1:9289-10000 GCF_004010195.1 Chiloscyllium plagiosum | reverse complement strand
TCAAGGGGGTTTCTTCAGCAGCTCCTAAACCCATCACTTCCATCAATTTAAATGATAAGGACATCCCTGGAAACACCACTATCACCTGCAAGTTTCCCAAGTTATGCATCATATAAACCTGGCCATAAATTCAGATGTTTCTTCATAGTCATTAGATCAAAATTCCAAAACTCCCTTCCCGAGTGAGTGTACCAATTCCACACTGACTGCATTAGCTCAAGGCAACACATCACCGCGTTCTTGAGAGTGAGAAATTAAGGTTTAATTTAAAATTCTGGCCTTGCCAGCAAAGCTCATACCCTGTGAATAAAATTTAGAGGGAGTTAAAAATATAATATAATGGAAAATACAAAAATACCTACCAGAATAGTTTTCCAAAGGAGCAGCAACACCTTCTTAACAGGGCAATGTGGAGTGTATCCATTACAGTATTTATTAATGAGAGAGAATAGGAGAACTGCAAATGGCTCACCATTATGCACTGGGGAACCTAAGGAATAGGATGCAATTAATCAACAGAGAACACACATTAACTACTTGAGAAATAGTGCAGTCTGGATGAATTTGAACTAAACCCATTGCAACTACAAACTTTATTCACACAACTTGAGTAACAACTCTGTTTTAGTTGCAGGGTGGAGAAGGAGACAGAGACAAACAGAGAGCGAGAGAGCGAGAAAGACAGAGAAAGACAGAGAGAGCGAGAGAGCG
>NW_025204969.1:0-1368 GCF_004010195.1 Chiloscyllium plagiosum | reverse complement strand
AAAAATTTAAGTTGAGGGAATTCATGATGCAATGTAATAATTGTTAAGTATTGGTGCATTCACAATATCTTTCATTTGTTAAATATTTTAAAGGAGATTCAAATGAATGATATTCTGTGTGTGACATCTGAGTTTCTTTAGAATTTCTAGAGGAAAAAAAAGAGGACGTGCTTATTGAAACTTGTGAAGTTAGCAAATTCAGCAAACACACAAGGAATATCCCATGATTCCTGATGAAGGGATTTTGCCCAAAACGTTGATTTTCCTGCTCCTCAGATGCTGCCTGACCTGCTGTGCTTTTCCAGCACCACTCTAATCTAGACTCTGGTTTCCAGCATCTGCAGTCCTCACTTTTGCCTTCTGTTTTTAAACCGCTCACCAATCCACCTCCACTTCTTTAAAAACTCAATACCTGTACCTGCATGTCTTTGTTGTTAAGTTTTATTGTGTTTCTCAGGTCAGGAAGGAAAACTTACTCTCTTTCACTCAAGATAACCTCGGAATTTGTTCTCTTTCAGTTGTGATCTTATCATCAAAGCTTAATGAAAGTGTGATATCTTTGTGCAAAGAAGATTTTAAAAATATTTGTTGTGATCACCCAAAAGGATGTTAAAAATAAGGAAGAGAGCTATGACCAGACAAGCATTACAACCAGTCAGTACATGGGAACCTCCAAAATTAATAAGAAAATAACCAGTTAATTTGTTCTGGTGGCAACAATTGAAGGATGATTGTTGATCAGACAGTCAGTCATCAAACAAGATGAGAAATAAATTGTGCAACAAAATAAAATTTAAACAAATACATAATTTTAATGTAAAAATTAAACAATTTGATACCATTCTAAATTTTGGTTGGGCTAATAAAATGTCAGAAATGTGCAATTATTTTTAGTGAAACATTTGTTTGCAATCTAATCAGATGGCTTTACAAGACCAGCTTTAGTTCAAAGGTTGATGTAGCAATGAGCCTGAACAAAAGCTGTTTACGATATAAATGTAGTTTTTTTTGTCTATGAGTAAATTAAATAAGGAAATGGCTAATTGCTGCTTGAAGGCACACAGGAGATGATGTGGCAGCATTAGTTAAAGCAGGATTGTTAAGATGCAATTGGGCTCCAGGCCATGTTACATATACGGAAGACAGCAATTTGAATTTGTCAGCAATGCTATTTTAAAAGTAACTTGTAAACAGTGAACAAAAGCATCAGTAAATAAATGAACCACATGATGTGATGTATTGTACAGACAAGGAATGTCCCATTTTTTGTGTGTTTGCTGAATTTGCTAACTTCCCAAGTTTCAAAAAGCACATCCTCTTTTTCTTTCTCTAGAAATTCTAAAGAAACTCAGATGTCACACACAAAAT
>NW_025204968.1:8590-10000 GCF_004010195.1 Chiloscyllium plagiosum | reverse complement strand
TCAGTACTATCCACAACTCCACCGACCTTAGTGTCATCTGCAAATTTACTAACCCATCCTTCTATGCCCTCATCCAGGTCATTTATAAAAATAGCAAACAGCAGTGGCCCCAAAACAGATCCTTGCAATACACCACTAGTAAGTGAACTCCAGATAAACATTTCCCATCAGCCACCACCCTCTGTCTTTTTTCAGCGAGCCAATTTCGCATCCAAACCGTTAAATCACCCTCAATCCCATGCCTCCGTATTTTGTGCAATAGCCCACCATGGGGAACCTTATCAAACACCTTTATGAAATTCATATACGCCACATCAACTGCTTTACCCTTATACACCTGTTTGGTCACCTTCTCACAGAACTCAATAAGGTTTGTTAGGCACGACCTACCCTTCACAAAACCATGCTGACTATCCCTAATCAACATATTCCTCTCTAGATGATTATAAATCCTATCTCTTAAAACCTTTTTGAACACTTTACCCACAACCGAAGTAAGGCTCACTGGTCTATAATCACCAGGGTTGTCTCTACTCCCCATGTTGAACAAGGGGACAACACTTGCTATTCTCCAGTCTTCTGGTACGATTCCTGTAGACAATTACAACATAAAGATCAAAGCCAAAGGCTCTTCAAACTCCTCCTTGGCTTCCCAGAGAATCCTAGGATAAATCCTATCCAGCCCAGGGGACTTATCTATTTTCACACTTTCCAGAATTACTAAAACCTCCTCCTTGTGAACCTCAATCCTGTTTAGTCTAGTAGCCTGTATCTCAGTATCTCCTCGACAACATTGTCTTTTTCCAGCATGAATACTGATGAAAAATTTAGCTCATCCCCTATCTACTTCCCACTACTGTCCTTGATTGGTCCTAATCTTTCTCTATAGCCATTCTTTTATTCCTGATTTACCAATACAAAGCATTGGGTTTTCCTTGATCCTACCTGGCAATGACTTCTCACGTCCCTTCCTGGCTCTTCTTAATTGTTTCTTTAGGTCTTTTCAGGCTAATTTGTAACTCTCAAGCACCCTGAGCCTTCATGTCTCAACCCAATATCAGCCTTCTTCTTCCTCTTGACAAGAGATTCAACTTCTTGAGTAGACACGGCTCCCTCGCTCGACCACTTCCTCCCTGCCTGACAGTTACATACTTATCAAGGACACACAGTAGCTGTTCCTTGAATAAGCTCCACATTTCAACTGTGCCCATGCCCTACAGTTTCCTTCCCAATCCAATGCATCCTAAATCTTGCCTTATTGCATCATAATTGCCTTTCCCCCAGCTATAACTCTTGTCCTATGTTATATACCTATCCCTTTCCACCACTAAAGTAAACATAACCAAATTGTGGTCGCTATCACCAAAGTGCTCACCTACCTCCAAATCTAATACCTGGCCGGGTTCATTA
>NW_025204968.1:0-767 GCF_004010195.1 Chiloscyllium plagiosum | reverse complement strand
GGGCAAAAGCCCTTCATCAGGCCTTTATTCCTGATGAAGGGCTTTTGCCCAAAACGTCGATTTTGCCTGTCCTCGGATGCTGCCTGAATTGCTGTGCTCTTCCAGCACCACTGATCCAGAATCTGGTTTCCAGCATCTGCAGTCATTGTTTTTACCTGTAGTTTCTTGGTTTATCCCTTACTCCCTTCTTGAATGATGATGCCATGTTGGCTGTCCTCCAGTCCTCGGGCACCTCTCCTGTGGTCAGAGAGGAATTGAAAATTAATGCCAGTGATTCTACTGTTTGCTCCCTTGTCTCACTCAATAGCCTGTGATACTTTCCATCTGACCTTTGAGGCCTATCTTCTTTTAAGCTTGCCAGACCTCTCAGAACCTCCTCTCTGTGCTAATTTCTTTCAGTATATCACAATTCTTTTCTCTGATTTCTATATTCACATTGTCCCTCTCACTAGTGAACACTAATATAAAATCTTCATTTAGAACCCTATCTGCATCCAGAAACTCCACACACAAATTACCCCTGCAGTCATTAATGGGCCCAACTGTTTCCCTAGTTACCCTTCTATTTAACATACTTGAAACATTTTTCTATATTTTACCTGCCATTATTCTTTCATGCCCCCTTTTTGGTCTCCTAATTTTTTAGGTTTTTAAGTTTTTAAGCTTCCCTTTGCAAATTCTGCACTCCCCTTGAGCTTCTGCTACTTTGAACTCTCGGTGTCTACCATAAACATCCCTTTTTATTTTAATCCAATCCATATATCCCT
>NW_025204967.1:8511-10000 GCF_004010195.1 Chiloscyllium plagiosum | reverse complement strand
ACGTGAGTTCGACTGGGACAACACTACTACTATAGGACAAGCTAAACAGAGAACAGCCAAGGAATTCCTGGAGGCATGGCACTCATCCACAGTTTCAATCAATAAGCACATCGACCTGGACCAATATACCAGCCACTGCAGCGGGCAGCTGGAACTGACAACTGGAAGCAGCAGATACAAATCACTATAAATGCCGGAGGAAAGATCACAGAAGCGCTTCACAGGAGGCTCTCAAGCACTGAGGATGTCACCGAGACAGGTGATGAACCGTCTGCAACACAAATTCCCAACTCGGCGAATAGAACCACAACAACAAGCACCCGAGCTACAATCTTCTCACAATCTTTAAAGCCCTTTAGACTCTCCGAAGCTCCGTCATGAACAAGCCACGCTCTCTCTATTTCCTTTGCCTTCTTCAATGTCTGCATCTCTCGCTGTATCTTCCAGTAACGTTCTTTAGTTAGTGCAGGTCTGCCTAGCTCCCCAGATAACCTGTTTCATCCCCATACAGCTCCCTCAATCTCTGTATCACACTCTACTCTGTCTAATCCTCCTCTTTCCCACTGTCTTCCAGGCACAACGGTGATCCTGTAAGAGAGCTGTGCGGAATGGGATGTCATAAATCTCAGCTGAGGTTTGATGCCTACCATTACCTGGGAGTCACAAGGGGAGAGAACCTGAGCGAGTGCAGCACAAAGCGGAGAATATAAATCAGCAGCGAGGGTCAAGGCCGACTGGGACTTGGATTTGGATAAAAAGCAGAGCAGGAGGCTTGAAATCAGAACCGAGTCACAAGGGGAGTGTCCGTGTGAGGGAGCAACTTGGAGCAGGAGCTTGAGGCTGACTCACACCTGGGAGAATAAAAAACAGCACTGAGGATTGAGGCCTAGTTGTACCTGGGAATCACAGAGACGGTGACCTTGTGAGGGAGCAGACTGGAGTGAGAGCTGGACCATTACACGTCCGAGGAGAGACATCACTGTGTGTGCACGTGTCCCTCCATTGTTCTGTGTTTGTATGTGTGTATGCGTGTGTGTCCCCTTCCCTCGCTGTGTGTGTAACTCTCCTCACTGTGTGTGTTTGTACCTCCCTTGCTGTGTGTGAGCATGTCCCTCCCTCACTGTGTGTGAGCATATCCCTCCCTCACTGTGTGTGTGTTTGTGTGTGCGTGTGTCTGCGTGTCTCCCTCCCTCACTTTGTGTGTGTGTGTGTGTCCCCTCTCGCTTTCAGAGCACAAATCCCACCCTCGCTGGCTGTGTGCGTGTCCCACTCTCGCTGTGAGTGTGTGTGTCCCTCTTGCTGTGAGTGTGTGTGGCCCTCTTGCAGTGAGTGAGGGTCTCCTCCCCTAGCTCTGTATATGTGCGTATACGTATCACTCACTGTGTGTCCCTCCCTCGCTGTGTGTGTGTGTTCCTCCCTTGCTGTGAGTGTGTGTGTCCCTCCCTCGCTGTGTGTGCGTGTTCCTCCCTTGCTGTGTGTGTGTGTGTGT
>NW_025204967.1:2368-7751 GCF_004010195.1 Chiloscyllium plagiosum | reverse complement strand
CGCTGTGTGTGTGTGTCCCTCCCTCGCTGTGTGTGTATGTGTTCCTCCCTAGCTGTGTGTGTGTCTCTCCCTCGCTGTGTGTGTGTGTGTGTGTGTGTCCCTTCCTCGCTGTGTGTGTATGTGCCTCTCCCTCTGTGTGTGTGTGGGGGGGGGCTGGAGGGGTCCCACCCTCGTTGTCTGTGTCTGTGCGTGTGCCTACCTTGCTGTGTATGAGTGTGTTCATCCCTCGCTGTGTGAGTGTGCGTGTCCCTCGCTGCGTATGTGTCAGCTCCCCCTGTGTGTTTGTGTGTGTGTGTCTCCCTCTTGCTGTGCGTGTGTTAGTGCATGTCCCCCCTTGCTGTGTGCGCATGTCCCTCCCACGCTGTGTGCGCGTGTCCCCCTTGTGCTGTGAGTATGTGTCCCTCTTGATGTGTATGTGAGTGTCACTCCCTCACTGTGTGTCTGTCTGTTCCCCCCTCGCTGTGTGTCTGCATGTATCCCCTTAACTGTGCGTGTGTGTGCGTGTCCCTCCCTCGCTTTATGTATATGTGTGTCTCTCTTGTGTGTGCGTGTGTCACTCCCTTGCTTTGTGTGTGTGTCCCTCCCTCACTGTGGGAGTGCATATCCCCACTTACTGTGTGTGCATGTGTCCCTCCCTCGCCGTGTCTGTGCGTGTCCCCTCTTCCTGTGTGGGCGTGCTTCCTGTCAATTTCTGTGCACATGCCCTGCCCCTTGCCGTGTGTGTACTTGTCCCTCCTTCCCTATGTGAGACCCTCCCATAATTCGTGTGTGCATGTCCTTCACTCCCTCGCTCTGTGTGTGTGTGTGTCCCTCCCATGCTATGTTTGTGCATGTCCTTCCCTCCCTCGCTCTGTGTTTGTGTGTGTGTGCGTATTCCTCCCTCACTCTGTGTGTGTCCCTCGCTTGCTGTGTGTGTGTGTGTGTGTGTCCCTCCCTCGCTGCGTGTGTGTGTCGCTCCCTCGCTGTGTGTGTGCATCCCTCTGTCGCTGTGTGTGCGTATCCCTCCCTTGCTGTACGTGTGCATGTCCCTCCCTTGCTGCGTGTCTCAGCAAGTCCGTTGCTCGCTGTGTGTCCCTCGCTCGCTGTGTGTGTGTGCGCGCGCGCCTCTCTCGCTTGTTGTGTGTGTTTCCCTTCCTCTAGTGTGTACGTATCGCACTCTCACATGTGTTTGTGTGTCCTCCCTTCGCTGCGTGTTCCTCACTTGCTGTGTGTGTGCGTGTCACTCCCTCACTCTGTGTGTGAGAGTGTGTCTCCCTCCCTTGCTGTGAGTGTGTCCCAAGTCACTGTGTGTGTGCGCGCGTGTCCCTCCCTTGCTGTGTGTGTGTGTGTGTGTGTGTATGTGCGTGTCCCTCCATCGCTGTGTATGTGGGAGTTCCCCCCCCACTTGCTCTGTGTGTGTGTCCCTCTTGGTGTGCGTGTGTGTGCGTGGCCCTCCCTCGCTGTGTGTGCATGTATCCCTCTCTTGTTCTGTGTCTATGTTTGCGTGTGTCCGTCCCTCACTGTGTATGCATGTCTCTCCCTGGCTGTGTGTGTGCGTGTTCCCCTCTCGCTGTATATGTCTGCTTTTGTGTGCTTCATCATGCACGTGTCACTCCCCCGCTGTGTCCCACCTTCGCTGTGTGTGTCTGTGTTTGTGTTCTTTCTCATGCATGTGTCGCTCCCTCATTGTCTGTGTGTGTGCGTGTGTGTCCCTGCCACGCTCTGTGTATGTGTGTGTCCCTCCCTCGCTCTGTGTGTGGGTGTGTATGTGTCCCGCTTGCTGTGTGTGCGCGTCACTCCCTCGCTGTGTGTGTGCGTCCCTCCCTTGCTCTTTGTGTATATCCCCCTAACTGCATGTGCGCATCTCCACTCGCTGTGTGAGTGCATGTCCCCCCTTGCTGTGTGTGCGTGTGTCCCTCCCTCGCCGTGTTTGTGCATGTCCCCTCTCGCTGTGTGTGTGTGTGTGTGTGTGTATACGTTTCACACCCTCGCTCTTTGTGTGTCTCTCGCTCGCTGTGTGTTGGTGTGTTTCTCGCTCGCTGTGTGTGTGTCCCACCCTCGCTCTGCACGTGTCCCTCCCTCGCTATGTGTGCACGTGTTCCTCCCTTTCTGCGTGTCTCAGCAAGTCCCTCCCTTGCTGTGTGTGTCCCTCGCTTGCTCTGTGTGTGTGTGTGTCTCGCTTGCTCTGTGTGTGTGTGTTTGTCCCTTCCTCGTTGTGTGTGTTTATGTGCCACACCCGCACAGTATGTGTTTGTGTGTGTCCCACTTCGCTGCATGTCCGTCACTCACTGGTTGTGTGTTTGTCACTCCCTCGCGTTGTGTGTATGTGTCTCTCTCTTGCTCTGTGTGTGCGTCTCCCTCCCTCGCTGTGAGTTTGCGTGTCCCCCCTCGCTGTGTGTGTGTCTCCATCCCTCCCTCTCTCTCTCTCTGTGTATGTGCACGTGTCATTTCCTTGCTGTGTATGTGTGTGACCCTCCCTCGCTGTGTGTGTCCCTCCCTCGCTGTGTGTATGTTTGCATGTCCCTCCCTCGCTGTGTGCGCATGTCCCTCTCTCACTGTGTGTGCACGTGTCACTCCCTTGCTGTGTGTGTGTGTCACTCCCTTGCTCTTTGTGTATATTCCCCTCACTGTATGTGCGCTTGTCCCCTCCCTGTGTGAGTGCATGTCCCCCCTCGCTGTGTGCACGTGTCCCTCCCTTGCAGTGTATGTGCGTGTCCCTCCCTCGCTGTGTGTCTGTGTGTATTCCCCTCAATGTAATTCTGTGTGTTTGTCCCTCCCTTGCAGTGTATGTGCGTGTCCCTCCCTCACCGTGTGTCTGTGTGTATTCCCCTCACTGTAACTCTGTGTGTTTGTCCCTCTCTTGCTGTGTGTGCGCGTCTCTCCCTTGCTCTGTGTTTGTGTGTATGTGCCTGTGTTTGTATGTGCGCGCATCCCTCCTTCGCTTTGCTTGAGTGTGTCCCTCCCTCGCTGTGTGTCTGCGTGTATCCCCCTCACTGTGTGCATGTGCATGTCCCTCCCTCGGTGTGTATTTGTGCATGTCCCTCACTCGCTTTGCATGTGTGTGCCCCCTCTCAATTTCTGTGCGCATGCCCTCCCCCTCGACATGTGTGTGTTTGTCCCTCCTTCGCGGTGTGTGCTTGTCGCTCCCTTGCAGTTTATGTGCGTGTCCCTCCCTCACAGTGTGCGTCACTCCCTTGCTTTGTGTTTGTGTCTCAGCAAGTCCGTTGCTCACAGTGTGTCTTGCTGTGCGTGTGTGTGTGTGTGGCCGTCCCTCGCTGCGTGTGCATGTCTCCACCTCGCTGTGTGTGTGTGTATGTGTGCACCCCTCGCTGTGTGTGTGTGTGTGTGTGTGTGCACCTCCCTGCTTTGTGTGCATGTCCCTCCCTGGTTGTGTGTGTGCGTATCCCTCTCTTGCTCTGTGTGTGTGTGTCCCTCTTGCTGTGCGTGTGCGTGCGTGGCCCTCGCTGTGTGTGCATGTGTCTCCCCCTCGCTGTGTTTGCAAGTGTCCCTCTCTTGCTCTGTGTGTGTGTGTGTGTGTGTGTGTGTGTGTCCCTCACTCGCTGTGTATGCATGTCACTCCCTGGCTGTGTGTGCGTGTGTCCCTCTCTCGCTGTGTGTGTGTGTCCCTCTCTCGCTGTGTGTTTCTATTTGTGTGCTTGCGCATGCGCGTGTCCCTCCGTTGCTCTGTGTGTGTCTGTCCCTCTTGCTGTGAGTATGTGTATCCCTCTTGCAGCGTATGTGCGTGTCCCACCCTCGCTTTGTGTGGGTGTGTCCCTCTGGCTGTGTGTGCACGTGTCACTCCCTCGCTCTTTGTGTGTGTGTGTGTGTGTGTGTGTCCCTTGTGTGTGTGTGTCCCTCTTATACTTTGTGTATATCCCCCTCACTGTGTGTGCGCTTCTCCCCTCGCTGTGTGAGTGCTTGACCACCTCGTGTGCTTGCGTGTACCTCCATCGCCGTGTCTGTGTGTGTCCCCTCTCTGTATGTGCGTGCCCCCTCTCAATTCCTGTACACATGCCCTTCCCCTCGCCGTGTGTGTGCTTGTCCCTCCTTCCCTGTGTGTGCGTGTGTGTGTCCCTTCCTCGCTGTGTGTGTTTGTGTATGTCCCTCCCTCGCTGTGTGTGTGTCCGGGTGTATCCCTCCCTTGCTGTTGTGTCTCTCGCTCGCTGCGTGTGTGAGTGTGTCCCTTCCTCGCTGTGCGTGCGTGTTTGTCCCTCCCTCGATGTGTGTGTGCGTATCCCGCCCTCACTGTGCGTGTGCGTGTCCCTCCCTCGCTGCGTGTATGTCCCTCCTCGCTGTGTGTGTGTGTCCCTCCCTCGCAGTGTGTGTGGGTGTCACCCCTCACTGTGTCTGAGTGTGTGTCCCTTCCTTCGCTGTGTGTGTGTGTGTCCCACCCTCACTGTGTGTCTGCGGGTAACCCCCTCACTGTGTGTATTTGTGTGTCAATCCCTCGCTGTGTGTATCCCACGCTCGCTGTGTGTGCACGTGTCCCTCCCTTGTTCTGTGTTTGTGTGCGTGTCCCTCCCTCGCTTTGTGTGTGTTTCCATCCCTTTGTGTGTGTGTGTGTGTGTGTGCATGCCTGTGCATGTCCCTCCCTTGCTGTGTGTGTGTATGTGCGCGTGTCCCTCCCTCGCTTTGCATGTGTGTCGGTCCCTTGTGTGTTTGTATATGTGTGCATGTCCCTCCCTCGCTTTGCATGTGTGTGACTGTCCCTTGTGTGTGTGAGTGTGACCAGCTTGCTGCGTGCGCGTGTCACACCCTTGCCGTGTCTGTTTGTGTCCCCTCTCGCTGTGTGTGTGTGCCCCCTCTCAATTTCTGTGCACACGCCCTCCCCCTCGACGTGTGTGTGTGTTCCTTTGCTGTATGTGTGTGTGTGTGTGTCCCTCCCTCGCTCTGTGTGTGTGTGTGTGTGTCCCTCCCTGTGTGTGTGTGTCCCTCCCTCGCTCTGTGTGTGTGTGTCCCTCCCTCGCTCTGTGTGTGTGTGTCCCTCCCTCGCTCTGTGTGTGTGTGTCCCTCCCTCGCTCTGTGTGTGTGTGTCCCTCCCTCGCTCTGTGTGTGTGTGTCCCTCCCTCGCTCTGTGTGTGTGTGTCCCTCCCTCGCTCTGTGTGTGTGTGTCCCTCCCTCGCTCTGTGTGTGTGTGTCCCTCCCTCGCTCTGTGTGTGTGTGTCCCTCCCTCGCTCTGTGTGTGTGTGTCCCTCCCTCGCTCTGTGTGTGTGTGTCCCTCCCTCGCTCTGTGTGTGTGTGTCCCTCCCTCGCTCTGTGTGTGTGTGTCCCTCCCTCGCTCTGTGTGTGTGTGTCCCTCCCTCGCTCTGTGTGTGTGTGTCCCTCCCTCGCTCTGTGTGTGTGTGTCCCTCCCTCGCTCTGTGTGTGTGTGTCCCTCCCTCGCTCTGTGTGTGTGTGTGTGTGT
>NW_025204967.1:0-1611 GCF_004010195.1 Chiloscyllium plagiosum | reverse complement strand
TGTGTGTGTGTCCCTCCCTCACTGTGTGTATGTGTGTGTCCCTCCCTCACTGTGTGTGTGTGTGTCCCTCCCTCACTGTGTGTGTGTGATTCCCTCCCTCACTGTGTGTGCGTGTCCCTCCCTCGCTGTGTGTGTGCGTGTCCCTCCCTCGTTGTGTGTGCGTGTCCGTCCCTCACTGTGTCTGTGTGTGTGTGTGTCCCTTTGCTGCATGTCTGTGTGTGTATCCCTTCGCTGCATGTCTGTGCCTGTCCCTCCCTCGCAGTGTGTGTGTGTGTGTGTGTGTCCCTCCCTCGGTTTGTGTGTGTGTTTGTCCCTCCCTCGCTGTGTGTGTGTCCCCCCCTCGCTGTGTGTGTGTCCGTCCCTTGCTGTGTGCGTGTGTTGCTCCCTCGTGTGTCCCTCGCTCTGTGTGTGCGCGTGTCCCTCCCTTGCTGGGTGTGTGCATGTCCTCTACTCACTGTGCGTGTGTCCCACCCTCGCTGCGTGCGTGTGTCCCACCCTCGCTGCGTGTGTGTGTCCCACCCTCGCTGCGTGTGTGCGTGTCCCACCCTCGCTGCGTGTGTGCGTGTTCCACCCTCGTTGCGTGTGTGCGTGTCCCACTCTCGCTGCATGTGTGTGCGCATGTCCTTCCCTCGCTGTGTGTCTGCATGTATCCCCCTCACTGTGTGTGTGTGTGTGTGTGTGCGCATGTCCTTCCCTCACTGTGTGTCTGCCTATATCCCCTTCACTGTGTGTGTGTGCATGTCCTTCCCTCGCTGTGTGTCTGCCGGTATCTCCCTCACTGTGTGTGTTTGCGTGTTGCTCCCTTGCTCTGTGTGTGTGTGTGTGTGTGTGTCCCCAATATTTACACCGTCAGTGGATTGGCCATCATAAATTGACTGTGGTATTCAGGAATGTATGTTTTAATCAATTACACCACGAGAAATGCAGGGTTAAATGTACAGGTAGATGGGTGGGTCTGGGTAGGATGATCTTCAGAGGTTTGGAGTGGACTGGTTGGGCCGAATGGCCTGGTTGCACACGATGGCGATTCTATTCAGGTTATTGTCCAACCCTGTCAACCATCCCCGCCTCTTACATCTGGCCTTACCCCCAATATTCTCCTTAACACTGTAATCTCCTCCATACTCTAAAACACCCCTTGCCTATATAAGCTTCTCTAGTCCTTACAAAGATCGATATGTCTGTCACCTCTTCCTGCTTTTAGAACCCTCCCTATAACGATTACCATTTGGTACAGCACTCCCAATCATTGTTCCCTCTTGAAACTCCCATAAACATTTGTATCTCTGAAAACTCATCTGGACTGTCTCAATTTCCCTTTGACAGTTATGTGATGAGACCTGTTCTATATCAGTGAAGTAATTAAGTCTTGGCAACACTCACTGCTATAATCTCCCCTCAGCTTTACAGCACTGAGGATCTGTAGAAGCTCTTTTTAACCCGACAGCCATCTCTGTGTCTGTAATCTCCTCCACTCCCCATAATACATTCTCTCTGAGCTCCTCTGTCGTCCACTAAACACTCCCTAACACTGTCTGTATCAGTGTAACCTTCTCCAAAAATACAATCTCTTTATCTGTGTAAATCCCTACACCGGAACCTATCCCTCTC
>NW_025204966.1:4627-10000 GCF_004010195.1 Chiloscyllium plagiosum | reverse complement strand
GGCCAGTGATGGAGATTGGGATTTTAGAGGTCTCTGCTGGACTCAGAGCTACTGTACATGGGTTATCCTCACGGTATCAGTCGAATTTCCCATACTGTCTATTTCTCTGTCTCATGCAGGTAATCAAGATGTTCCTAACTCCTGTGTCGTCCATGACCTCATTGAAAACGGTTGGTCAGCCAAGGAAATGGACAGGGAGGTCTGGAGCCTTCAGTAATTCCTGCAAACGTTAAGAACCTCACAGTGAACAGCACAGGGAGGAGGCAGTGGTATTCTGTATTCAGACCAGGAAGACAGGACACAGATGCAATGCTGGGATGGAACAGCTACATTCAAGGTTACATTCCCACAATCTTCTGAGTGTCTTGCTTTCACCTCTGTTGTACTGGTCCTCACTGAGATATATACATATATACCTCGCTTACTCGCTGTCGCTCTCATTCTCACTCTCTCTTTCTGACGCTCTCCCTAGAGAGAGAGCGCGCAGGAGAGAGAGAGCGCGCAGGAGAGAGAGAGCGCGCAGGAGAGAGAGAGCGCGCAGGAGAGAGAGAGCGCGCAGGAGAGAGAGAGCGCGCAGGAGAGAGAGAGCGCGCAGGAGAGAGAGAGCGCGCAGGAGAGAGAGAGCGCGCAGGAGAGAGAGAGCGCGCAGGAGAGAGAGAGCGCGCAGGAGAGAGAGAGCGCGCAGGAGAGAGAGAGCGCGCAGGAGAGAGAGAGCGCGCAGGAGAGAGAGAGCGCGCAGGAGAGAGAGAGCGCGCAGGAGAGAGAGAGCGCGCAGGAGAGAGAGAGCGCGCAGGAGAGAGAGAGCGCGCAGGAGAGAGAGAGCGCGCAGGAGAGAGAGAGCGCGCAGGAGAGAGAGAGCGCGCAGGAGAGAGAGAGCGCGCAGGAGAGAGAGAGCGCGCAGGAGAGAGAGAGCGCGCAGGAGAGAGAGAGCGCGCAGGAGAGAGAGAGCGCGCAGGAGAGAGAGAGCGCGCAGGAGAGAGAGAGCGCGCAGGAGAGAGAGAGCGCGCAGGAGAGAGAGAGCGCGCAGGAGAGAGAGAGCGCGCAGGAGAGAGAGAGCGCGCAGGAGAGAGAGAGCGCGCAGGAGAGAGAGAGCGCGCAGGAGAGAGAGAGCGCGCAGGAGAGAGAGAGCGCGCAGGAGAGAGAGAGCGCGCAGGAGAGAGAGAGCGCGCAGGAGAGAGAGAGCGCGCAGGAGAGAGAGAGCGCGCAGGAGAGAGAGAGCGCGCAGGAGAGAGAGAGCGCGCAGGAGAGAGAGAGCGCGCAGGAGAGAGAGAGCGCGCAGGAGAGAGAGAGCGCGCAGGAGAGAGAGAGCGCGCAGGAGAGAGAGAGCGCGCAGGAGAGAGAGAGCGCGCAGGAGAGAGAGAGCGCGCAGGAGAGAGAGAGCGCGCAGGAGAGAGAGAGCGCGCAGGAGAGAGAGAGCGCGCAGGAGAGAGAGAGCGCGCAGGAGAGAGAGAGCGCGCAGGAGAGAGAGAGCGCGCAGGAGAGAGAGAGCGCGCAGGAGAGAGAGAGCGCGCAGGAGAGAGAGAGCGCGCAGGAGAGAGAGAGCGCGCAGGAGAGAGAGAGCGCGCAGGAGAGAGAGAGCGCGCAGGAGAGAGAGAGCGCGCAGGAGAGAGAGAGCGCGCAGGAGAGAGAGAGCGCGCAGGAGAGAGAGAGCGCGCAGGAGAGAGAGAGCGCGCAGGAGAGAGAGAGCGCGCAGGAGAGAGAGAGCGCGCAGGAGAGAGAGAGCGCGCAGGAGAGAGAGAGCGCGCAGGAGAGAGAGAGCGCGCAGGAGAGAGAGAGCGCGCAGGAGAGAGAGAGCGCGCAGGAGAGAGAGAGCGCGCAGGAGAGAGAGAGCGCGCAGGAGAGAGAGAGCGCGCAGGAGAGAGAGAGCGCGCAGGAGAGAGAGAGCGCGCAGGAGAGAGAGAGCGCGCAGGAGAGAGAGAGCGCGCAGGAGAGAGAGAGCGCGCAGGAGAGAGAGAGCGCGCAGGAGAGAGAGAGCGCGCAGGAGAGAGAGAGCGCGCAGGAGAGAGAGAGCGCGCAGGAGAGAGAGAGCGCGCAGGAGAGAGAGAGCGCGCAGGAGAGAGAGAGCGCAAGAGAGAGAGAGAGCGCGTGGGAGGTCAGTCATTTGGAGACAGTGCCTGTTTAATCACTGTAAACAAAAGACACGATCACTGTTGGAAATAAGTCTTTGATGTAATGCTTCCATCAGGACCTCGAGATCACCTACGGATAATCCGAATTTTGGATAATTGGTATTCGGATAATCGAGACTCCTCTGTACTCTGTTCTGTTTAAAATAACAGTCTTTGTCTGCACCCTTGGTCTGCAGGTAGGATTGCAACGTTTTTGTCTTTGAGTTTTTCTAGGGCTTTCCTTTCCTGTGTTGAGTGTGTTCACTTCGTTTTTTTTCCTGCTTAGTGTTAGAAACCTAGCAGACCATCAGACAGACAGTTGCACTATTGTTCTTCAGTGTTGATTCTAATGCTGCTAGGAAGTTCTTTTTGTCTACGTCTCTGTAGTTGCAGTTTAACCCTCTTACTAGGTCAGCTTTTCTTGTATCTGTTAGTGGTCGGTCTGATAGGCTCCATCAATACACTCATCGATATGGACCCCAACTACCTTCCTCTGAGAAAAAAGAATCAGAAATGGTATCACCCACCTTAAGAAACCTACAGAAAGTAGGACATAACACCAGCACTTCACCGGAGGCTCATTGATGATGTTACTTCGTATGGTGACAAAACGTCTGAAAACAAATCTTCCAGCTCTGTGAGCAAACTTATAACCTGAACCTCAACCTGAGCTACAAATCTTCTCAAATCACAAACACCTATGGACACAATATGCTAAAACTAGCACAAAGATGAGAAATCAACACCATCAGACTGAACGTCACCCGCGAACAACTGTACTTCCTGCATGAATTTCTCAGGAATCAGGTCCTACCAAAATGTCTTAAATACCACTCAACATCCCACTAGCCAAAAGAATAGCAGAACAGAACGTCCGCGCAACGTTGCAAGAAACTATTAACAATGCCCACAACCGACTCCATAAACACAATCGGGAAATTTCATGCCAAAAAAAACTTTATATAAGAAGGCAACAGACCATGAATGGACAGACACTAGAATGAGCCATATGCATTATCAGCAGCAAACACAGAAAATTTTAAAACTAACCCTACATGAAAAACTGGACAAACTCACAAAAAAGAATAGCACAGAAGCTTGGATTAAAAAAAACTAGCAGACCGACCACTAACGGATATGGAAAAAGCCATCCCAGTGAAAGGGTTAAACTACAAATAAAGAGATGCGGACAAAAAGGACTTCCTAGCAGCATTAGGATCAACCCTGAAGGACAACAGACTAAGAAGAAACCCAGCAGACCATCAGATAGAGTTGCACCAATACTCTGCAGGAAAAAGGAAGGGAACACACTCAACACACAGGAAAGCCCGAGAAAGACTCAAAAAAGACAAAAACATTGTAATCCTACCTGCAGACAAAGAGCACATTCTAAATAGAGTGGAGTACATTGAAAAAGCAAATTCACTGTTTGCATACCGACACTATGTGATAGACCATACTCCACAACTAGAAAATTGTTTCACATCCACATTGAAAAGGCTTCAGAAATCAGGACAATTAAAACAAGACAGACTTCCAAAAAATGAAACCGGATGTACCCAATACACCCTGCTTCTACGAACTAACTAAAGTACAAGGAGGTTGAGTGAAGTGATTACGCCACACTTGAAGAGGGTGAAGACATGACTGCCAAGCTGGTTCAGTGTGGTACATGCTTGACATGGGAGGTCAACGACTCTGATGTGTCTGGCTCGTATAAGTGTGGAAAGTGTGTGCACGTTCAGCTACTGACAGAGCATATTACAGCACTGATGAAAGAACTCGAGGACCTTAGGCTCATCCGAGAGAACGAGATCTTTCTGGACAAGACCTTCAGCAAGGTTATTACACCAACCATACCAGAAGAGAGCAGACAATGAGGAAGGCAGAAAGGAGGCAGGTGCAAGAGACCATGGGGGAAGTACCTGTCAGGAACAAGTTGAATCTTTTGGAAACAGTAGAGACAGATGACACTGCCAGTTCACGAGGCGGCCAGGTCTGTGAATCAAAAGTTGGCGTGGATGCAGAGCGGAAGAGTCGGACATCGCACAGAGTCGTGGTAATAGGAGACTCCATAGTGAGAGGAACTGACCGGGGTTTTTGTGGCAGCAGGTGGGACTTAAGGATGGGATGTTGCCTTCCTGGTGCCAGGGTTAAAGACATCACAGACAGAAAGCAGGAGATCCTCAAGGACGAAGGCAAAGAGCCAGAGGTGGTGGGACATGTCGGCACAAATGATGTCGGAAAGAAGAGGAGGAACATACTACAGCGGGACTTCGGAGAACTAGGAAGAAGGCTGAAAAGCAGGACGTCCAGAGTGGTTGTCTCCAGTTTGCTTCCAGTTCCTCGGGCTGGTGAGGCCAGAAACAAGGAGATAATGGACATGAATGTGTGGCTGGGGACTGATGCTGGAAGCAAGGATTTAAATTCTTGGATCACTGGGGTGTGTTTTGTGGTAAGCATAAATTATACAAGAGAGAGGGTTTGCACCTTAATAGGTTGGGGACCAGCATTCTGGCAGGCAGGTTTGCTACTGCAACACAGCTGCGTTTAAACTCAGTCGCGGGGGGGAAGAGGACAAACTGGTTGTTTAAGAAAGAAATTGAAGGGAAAGTTAGAACAAGGGAAGTCAAGAAAGACAACTGTAAAAGTTAGAACAAGGGAAGTCAAGAAAGACAACTGTATCAATGAAGCAGAAAACTCAAAAAGGGCTCATGCTGTAAGGTTGAGTGAAATAGGAGTTGATGGGAAGGGTGAGGGCAGTAACAAATTAAAAATACTATATATGAATGCACAAAGCATTAGAAATAAGATGGATGAGCTTGAGGCTCTTTTGGAAATTGGCAGATACAATATTGTGGGGATAACTGAGATGCGGCTTCAAGTGGACAGAGCCTGGGAAATGAATATTCAAGGCTACACGTGCTATTGTAAGGGCAGACTGACCGGCAGAGGTGGTGGGGTGGACATGCTGGTAAGGGATGATATTCAGTCCCTTGTGCGGGGGGACCTAGAATCAGGGATGTAGAGTCAGTATGGATAGAGCTGAGAAATTCTAAGGGTAAAAAGACCCTCTTGGCCCCCAAACAGTAGTCTGGAGGTCGGATGTAAGTTGAATCAGGAGCTGAAATTGGCCTGTCGCAAAGATGTTACTACAGTTGTTATGGGGGATTTCAACATCAGGTAGACTTGGGAGAATCAGGATGGTATTGGACCTCAAGAAAGAAACTTTGTGGAGTGCCTCAGAGATGGATTCTTAGAGCAG
>NW_025204966.1:0-1913 GCF_004010195.1 Chiloscyllium plagiosum | reverse complement strand
TACCTCAGTGGAATCAATTTAGGTAAAGGGGCAGTACAGAGAGATCTGGGGGTTCTTGTACACCACTCAATGAAGGTAAGCATGCAGGTACAGCAGGTAGTGAAGGCGGCTAATAGCATGCTGGCCTTCATAACAAGAGGGATTGAGAATAGAAGCAAATAGGTTCTTCTGCAGCTGTACAGGGCCGTGGTGAGACCACACCTGGAGTACTGTGTGCAGTTCTGGTTTCCAAATTTGAGGAAAGATGTTCTGGCTATTGAGGGAGTGCAGCGTAGGTTCACGAGGTCAATTCCTGGAATGGCGGGATTACCTTACGCTGAAAGACTGGAGCGACTGGGCTTGTATACTCTTGAGTTTAGAACTGAGGGGGGATCTGATTGAGACATATAAGATTATTAAAGGATTGGACACTCTGGCAGCAGGAAACATGTTTCCGCTGATGGGTGAGTGCCGAACCAGAGGACACAGCTTAAAAATATGGGGTAGACCATTTAGGACAGAGATGAGGAGAAACTTCTTCACCCAGAGAGTGGTGGCTGTGTGGAATGCTCTGCCTCAGAGGGCAGTGGAGGCCCAGTCTCTGGATTCATTTAAGAAAAAGTTGGATAGAGCTCTCAAGGATAGTGGAATCAAGGGTTATGGAGATAAGGCAGGAACAGGATACTGATTAAGGATGATCAGCCATGATCATATTAAATAGTGGTGCAGGCTCGAGGGGCAGAATGGCCTACTCCTGCACCTATTGTCTACAAAAACCATGGGCCTCAGATCCATAGTCTCACTACCTGGAACACCGACACAGACTAACCAAGGAACTCCACTGAAATCTGAAATACCTGGTAGAAGACTCATTGCACTCCATTCACTCCACCCAAGAATTCCTGAACACCAAAGACACCAAAGGTGGAAGAGGACGAAATAATAGTCTCCTTTGACGTAACAGCCCTGTTCACATCAATTAACCTGGCCAAAGAAACACTGACTGCACTTTATCATCTTAAGAAACTAAGACACATGAATAGAAAGCAGGACATAACACCAGGGCTTCACCAGAGGCTCACTGACGATGTTACCTATTTTGGTGACGAAACATCTGAAAACAGACATTCCAGCTCAGCAAGCAAACTTACAACCTGAACCTCAACTGGAGCTACAAATCTTCTCAAAAATTACAGAAAATCTTATTTTAGATATAGACAATTTGGTTCAAATGATCAATATAAACAGTAGGGGCATTCTTAAGGAAGAAATCAGGAAAGCAAAGTTATGAGATATGAGATGAGATATGAAATAGCATTGACAGATAAGGTTAAGGATAATCCAAAGGGATTCTACAAGTACATTAAGAGCAAGAGGGTAACTAGAGAAAGGGTGGGGTTCCTTTAAGATCAAGAAGGTCATGTTTGTGTTGAATCCCAAGAGGTGGGAGAGATACTAAATGAATATTTCATGTCAGTTTTTACTGTGGAGAAAGAAATGGAGGTTAGCGAACGTAGAGAAATACATCATGACATTTTCAAAAACAGTTTACGTAACAGAAGAGGGCATTCTGGAGGTCTTCAAAAATATAAAGGTGGATAAATCTCCGGGTCCTGATCTAACATATCCCAGAATGCTGTGGGAGGTAAGGGGGAAATAGTAAAGCCCCTTGCAGAAAAATGTGCATCATCTACAAATACATGGAAGGTGCCTGATAACCGGAGAATGGCTAATGTTGTACCTTTAAAAAAGGTTGCAAGGAGAAACCGGGGAATTATAGACCTGTCTCTGACTTTGGTTGTGGGTAAATTGTTGGAGGTGATTTTAACAGATGGGATTTATGGACATTCAGAGAAACAAAAATTAATTCAGGATAGGAAACATAGTTTTGTGCAGGAAAATCGTGTCTCTCAGACTTGATTTGAGTTTTTTGA
>NW_025204965.1:8902-10000 GCF_004010195.1 Chiloscyllium plagiosum | reverse complement strand
ACACCGCTCGATAAAACCTTGTAGTCTGGGAACACCAAACCGCCTGGTAAAACTTCGCAGTCTGGGAACCCCCCCAGCGACCAGTAAAACCTCAAAGTCCAGGAACCCCCCACGGCCCGGTAAAACCTCATAGTCCCGGATCCCCGCACCACCCGGTAAAACCTCGTAGTCCAGGATCCCCGCACTGCCCGGTAAAACCTCGTAATCCGGGCACCCCACACCGCTCAGTAAAACCTTATAGTCCGGGAACCCCGCACCGCCCGGTAAAACCTCGTAGTCTGGGAACACCGCACTGTCCGGCAAAACCTCACAGTCTGGGAACCCCACACCGCCCAGTAAAACCTCGTAGTCCAGGATCCCCGCACTGCCCGGTAAAAACTCGTAATCCGGGCACCCCACACCGCTCTGCAAAACCTTATAGTCCGGGAACCCCGCACCGCCCAGTAAAACCTCGTAGTCTGGGAACACCGCATCGCCCAGTAAAACCTTGTAATCTGGGAACCCCACACCGCCCGGTAAAACCTCGTAGTCCAGGATCCCCGCACCACCCAGTAAAACCTCGTAGTCCACGATCACCGCACCACCCGGTAAAACCTCGTAGTCCAGGATCCCCGCACCACCCAGTAAAACCTCGTAGTCCGCGATCACCGCACCGCCCGGTAAAACCTTGTAATCTAGGAACACCCCACCGCCCAGTAAAACCTCGTAGTCTGGGAACCCCGCACCACCCGGTAACACCTCGTAGTCCACGATCCCACCACCGCCCGGTAAAACTTCATAGTCTGGGAACCCCACAATGCCCGGTAAAACCTCGTAGTCCAGGATCCCCACACCGCCCGTTAAAACGTTGTAGTCCGGGAACCCCACACCGCTCGATAAAACCTTGTAGTCTGGGAACCCCTCAGCGACCAGTAAAACATCAAAGTCCAGGAACCCCGCATAGCACGGTAAAACCTCATAGTCCCGGAAACCCGTACAGCCCGGTAAAACCTCGTAGTCTGGGAATCCACCACCGCCCAGTAAAATCTTGTAGTCTGGGAACCCCACACCGCCCGGTAAAACCTCGTAGTCCAGGATCCCCACACCGCCCGTTAAAAC
>NW_025204965.1:0-4550 GCF_004010195.1 Chiloscyllium plagiosum | reverse complement strand
AAACGTCTTTATTGAGAGAGTTGTTAGGATTCGGAATAGACTGCCTGGGAGAGTTATGGATGAAGATTAAAAAGAGAACTGGTTATGTATTTGGAAATATGAATTTAACAGGCTGCAGATAGGGCTGGCAAACGGGAGGCGCTTGGGAGACATTACTTATGCTGGTGCACACACAATGGCCAATGGCCTGCTCCCATACTTTAAAGTTTTGTATTCTGTCATGTGTCTGATGCGAATAAAAGTCAGTATCCCATTATTTCCCATTGTAAATGCTCGCAAATACCTGATTATTTGGTGCAGCATAAGCATTTAAAATGCAATTATTGCAAGGCCAGCTTCATTGTGAAGTCTAATTATTACTCAGAACATGAATATTTCAAAATTTGCATTCCAATTACTAAAACAAAATCTGTCATTTTTTTGGGGAAAAAATAGCTGGGCGACCACCGGGAATGGCGAAGGGAGTAGGCATGGAGCGCAGAAATCTCCTGTGGCCATTACTCTCGAAAACAAGTATGCCATTTTGGATACTGTTTTGCGGAATTGGGAATGACCATTCAGGGGACAGGACAGAAGGAGTCACTAGTTCGATGGCACTACAGTGGCTCAAGTGCACGGCGAGAAAGGGGATGGTAAAGCGGTCCTTTGAGATAGTGAACTCCATAGTTAGAGTGATAGGGAGGAGATTCTGCGACAGCAAACGGGGAATCGGGATGATGTGTTACTTCTCAGCTGTTAGGGTCCTGGGTGTCTCAGATTCGCTGCAGATCGTTCTCAAGAAGCGACTAAGTAACAAGAAGTCATTGTGCAAGTTTTCACAACTGATATATAGATATACGAATGAGGGTCTGCGGAGTGATATTAGAGAGGAAGGAAAAACGTTCAAAACCAAGAGGCAAAATTGAGGACTGCAGATGCTGGAAATCAGAGTCCAGGTTAGAGTGATGTTCGAAAAACCCAGCAGGTCAGGCAGCATCTGAGGAGCAAGAAAATCGACGTTTCGTTTCTGGGGTAAGGTGATGGGAGGAGAAATGTGGACTTCACCAGTTTCCTCATTTCTCCTCCCCCAGCTTACCCCAGTTTTATTCCTATAGCTCAGCACCATCTTCATGAACTGTCCTGCTTTCAATCTCCATTCCCATCTATCCGCTCCACCCTCCTCTCTGACTTATCACCATCAACCCCACCCCTATCCACCCATTGTGCACTTTGTTATATTCCCCCACCCTCCTCTCTGAATTCTCATCTTCATCAGCACCCCAACCACCTATTGTACTCTTTGCTATCTTCTCCCCAGCCCCATCCCGTCCTATTTATCTCTCCACCCTGGAGGCTCGCTGCCTTCATTCCTGATGAAGGGCATTTGCCCGAAACGTCGATTTTCCTGGTCCTCGGATTCTACCTGACCTGCTGTGCTTTTCCAGCACCACTCCATTCTAGTATTAATCTTGCGATATCTTCCAGTGTCACGTGTTAGTTTGGTTAAGAGCAGGAGAATTTGGCAAGTAAATGCGTAACTAAAGGACGAGTGCGGGGCCAGGGATTCAGATTTTTAAATCATTGTGATCATTCTGGGGCAGAGGCGACACTTCAAAAGGGGCAGGCTGTACGTGAACTGAAGGGGACCAAAAACACGGAAGCCAAATTTGCTCGTCCTGCAAGGGAGGATTTAAATTAGATTGGCAGAGGAATGGGAAACATAACAGCAGGGAGAAATGACTGAGACTGCAAGGACATACAGGATTCAGAAATAATAATTTGGAGAGACATTCCGGTCAGGAACGTGAGAGGGAGCAAGGAATGCCTTTTCAGTTAATTTGTATTTATTTAAATGAAGAAGGCTGACAAGTAAGGCCAATGAACTTAGGGCATGAATGAATACGTGGGACTGGGCTATTATACCAATTACAGAAACATGTCTAAGTGAGTGACCGCGGTGGCAGCTTCATGTGACAGATTATGCACACTGCGGCAGGAGAGAGGTGGAGAGGGATTTGCCTTTTTAATTAAGGTAAGTATCACAGCCTTAATCCGAAATGAAATAACTGAAGGATCATCTAGTGAGGCGTAGTGGATGTAATTAAAAATTAAGAAAGGGCAGAGCAAGTTATTGTTGTTGGCCTATAGGCCACTAAATATTGGACGGTAATTAGAGGAACAAGCATCGAAGAAGAAAGTGGAAAGTTGCAGGATATATAGTCCTGTCATCAGATGGGATTTCAGTTTTCTTAATATACGCTGGGACTATCAGAGCATTCAGGGCTTAGTTCGGATAGAGTCTGTGAAGTGAGTTCAGGAAAGTTGTGAATCTCATCTCCAGCGTCCGAAGTTCTCACTTTCTCCGAGGGCAGTAGATTTAGACTGTAAAGATTTCACGTACACCATAACACGGTAAGGTTGTTCAGCCATGGAGCCTGATATACAGTTACTGGAGGAGACCAATCAAAATCTCAAGCCTAGAACACTGGACTTAGAATAGATCATGCAGCACCAATATTCTGTTACACAGCAACAGTATCAGTCCATTCCGCCATTCAGTAACACTTGAAATATAAGAGGCCAAAAAGTCACTGGATTAAAAGGTACACTGGAATGACAGGAGGAGATTTAACTCCTCAAGCCTGCGTATCGATTCAGTACAATCAGGGCGGACCTGCTGTGGACCTCACTTTCCCTTTGATGTCCAATTATAACTCGTCCTCAACTCTTTGATGTGTCAAAATGCTTTGAAACCCACCGCCGAACCCAAACATTTCAGTGATGTATCTTGGACAGTGAGACCCAATAATCGCTAACTTCTGAGAGAAGGAAAGCGTGTGCATACTTATACATTGGCAGGTTGACATGAACAAAAAAAATGAACACAATAAAAGAGTGACTGGCCCTGATATCATGGCAGTATTTGATTGAGCAAGGTGTCAAAAAGCCTAAACAACATTTAACTTTATATAAATCAGGTGTAAACTGGCTGAGTCATTCAGTATACAAAGTGGCTGGTGGGGATCAATCCTCTCAATCTCTAGATAACTCTGTGGATTACCCTCAAGGGAGCTTCATCGACACAAACATCGGCAGCTGCGACACCAATGTCTTCCCCCCTTCATTAAATCAAAAGTGTTGGCATTCAATTAATGTCACGCAATGTTAAGAACAATCTTTTACCCTCTCAGGTAATAGAATATCAAATCTTGACAGCATTTCAGCTTGTGTGACAACATGTAGGTCACATTCATTGACGGTACTGCGAGACACTGCACATTTACACAGAAAGAAATAGTGCTGAAAATGTGTTGCTGGAAAAGCGCAGCAGGTCAGGCAGCATCCAGGGAACAGGAGAATCGACGTTTCGGGCATAAGCCCTTCTTCAGGAATTATGCCCGAAACGTCGATTCTCCTGTTCCCTGGATGCTGCCTGACCTGCTGCGCTTTTCCAGCAACACATTTTCAGCTCTGATCTCCAGCATCTGCAGTCCTCACTCTCCACCCACAGAAAAAAATAGTGTTTATTCAGCATCTCAAGCTGGTTTCACATGAATGCAAGGAAGCCATTGAGCCGATCGAACCCGTTGTATAAGAAGCTGCACAAATGATCCACACTCTCAAATTACGCAAAAAGAGATTCCTTTTCTTTAAAAAAAAATGTTGCATTCCAAATGGGAAACGCAGGAAGAAGAAAAAACACAACACGTTCGGCAACATCATAAGGTGGAAAATTCAAAGCCTTAGGTATAACCCTTCTTCAGGACTTGGGTAGGATAAGGTGAGCTGCACATAAAGAAGCGGGGTGGAATCCTGCGAATCGGTGAATTGGGGTAGAGAGTAGAGCGGGTTTGTCGATGAGATGAATGAATCCTGACGGAAACTGGAAGAAGGGTTGTTCAGTGGAATGGAAGGGAGAGTGTTGGCTGGGAAGTCAGTTGAGGTATTAAATGGAAGGTTATTTGAAATTGAAAAATTCAATGTTGAATCCTTCGGGCCGTCGGATGTCAAGGCGGAAAATGATGTGTTGTTCTTCCAATTTGCGATTTGGTCCTTTGTGGCATTGGCGGAGGCTGATAGTTATGAGCCACGAGTTGCCCAATAAAGCTATTCTACATCTTCCCTGGGGCCAATTGGAGGACATTCAGACCCTTAAGGTACTAACACATGAAGAGAAGGGCTCCATTCAGCCCCTCCAGACGTTAACACAGAAATAGTAGAATGTCATTGATACTGAAACATGGCAAACCAAAGAAGCAGAGGCTGCACAGGCACTGCTCCATGTTGTTCCTTCTGCTTCGATTGCTCAAGGTACGCACGTTTTACATTAACGATATGGAGGTTTGTTGGTGATGAGAAGGGACAGTAGACGTTCTGTGCCAAGTCTTAGGGATCATCTTCCATCTCCGGATATATAGACCAGTGTTCTGTGTGGAGGTCAAAAGCTCGTGGGAATGGCGAACTCTTTCAGTGTGGCTGCCGCCAGACTTGTGAAAAACATGACTTTCAGTGCACAGTGAAATACCAAAGACACATTGAGGAGGAGAGAGTTCATTCAGAACCAAGATCTC
>NW_025204964.1:8693-10000 GCF_004010195.1 Chiloscyllium plagiosum | reverse complement strand
TAATAACCCTTTCTCCTGTAACTTCTAACAAAATGGATGACTTCATATTTTATCTGCCAAACCTTCGCCCATTTCGTTAATGTAACTATTTTCCTCTACAAAGTTTGACATTCCTCTGCACTCTGTCCTCTGCCATTCATTTTCGTGTCATCTGTAAAGTTGGACGTGCTCCAAATTGTCCCTAACTACAAATTATTTATATAAATTGTAAATAACTGCAGTTCCAAAACACATCACTGAGGCACACCACTACTCATTGGTTGCCAGCCAGAATACTACACATTTATCGCCACTTTTTGCTTCCTGCTATTTAACCATACCTAGATACATACTTATACTCGATCACTAACACCATGCATCCTCAACTTATGCATCAGCCTCTTGTGCACACCTTGTCGAAGGTCTTTTGGATCTCTGGGTACACCGCATTCAGTGTGTCCTTGTTGTCCACCATACTCGTCATGTCTTCACAGAATACCAATATATTTGTAAAGCATGACCTGCTCTACATGAGTCCGTGCTGTGTCTGTTCAATCTCTATCGCAGTGATCTTTTATCCCCTTCCTTGATAGTGGACTCAAGCACCTTCTCTAATACAGAAGTTAAGCTAGTGGGTCTATAACCCACTCTCTTGTCTTCCTTCCTTTTTTTAAACAGTGGCGCCAGATTTACTGTTTCCAATCTGCTCGAATTGCCACAAAGTCCAGCGAATTTGCAAGATTTCCGCCTGTACACCTGTTAGTTCCCCCGCCAACTCTTTTAACACCTTGGGATGGATTCCTTCAGCGACAGGAGACTGTCTATCCTTAGCTGCATTAATTTGCCCAACACGAAATAAAGATTGTTTTCAGGTCCTCACTGACATCTATCTCTTTTCAACTACTGCCATGTATTAGTGTCTTCCACTGTGAAGAACGATACAAAATAACTGTTCAATGGCTCAGACATTTCATCACATCCCATAACTAAATGCCGAAAGGACCAACATTCACTTTAACCACTCTTTTTCGCTGTATATTTTTGTCGAAACTTCTTCTAAACGTCTTTATAATCTTTATAATCTTACTATTCATTACAGCACTTTTGTGGCTTTTTTTGACCGAGAAAGCTTTCCGAATCTTCCAGTTTCATGCTGATTTTAACCACTTCGTATGCCTTCTCCTTCAATTTGACAGTCTCCCTTATTTCTTGAGATAACCATGCCAGATTGCACCTTTTTTTACTGCCTTCCTTTACATTGGAATATAATTGTGCTCAGACCTTTGAAAAATGTAATTGAAAGCTTTGCTCATCAGCTGGCCCACCAT
>NW_025204964.1:0-4255 GCF_004010195.1 Chiloscyllium plagiosum | reverse complement strand
GTGCTGTGGAAGATAGTATTGTAGAAGATTGTGCTGTGGAAAATTGTACTGTGGAAGATAGTGCTGTAGAAGATTGTGTCAATGAAGATGGTGCTGTAGAAGATTGTGCTGTAGAAAATTGCACGGTAGAAGTTTCTGCTGTGGAAGATTGTGCTTTGGAGGATTGTACGGTGGAAGATTGTGCTGTTAAGATTGTGCTATAGTAGATTGTGCTGTGCGCTGTAGAAGATTGTGCTGTAGAAAATTGCACGGTAGAAGTTTCTGCTGTGGAAGATTGTGCTTTGGAGGATTGTACAGTGGAAGATTGTGCTGTTAAGATTGTGCTGTAGAAGATTGTGCTGTGGAAGATTGGGCGGTAAAGCATTGTACTGTAGAAGATTGTGCTGTGGAAGATTATGCTGAGGAAGATTGTGCTGTAGAAGATTGTACTGTGGAAGGTTGTGCTGTAGAAGATTGTGCTGTGGAAGATTGTGCTGTAGAGGAATGCGCTGTAGAAGATAGTGCTGTAGAAGATTGCGCTGTGGAAGATTGTGCTGAGAAAGATTGTGCTGTAGAATATTGTACTGTGGAAGATTGTGCTGTACAAGATTGCGCTGTGGAAGATAGTGCTGTGGAAGATTGCACTAAAGAAGATTGCGATGTAGAAGGTTGTGCTGTAGAAGATTGTACTGTGGAAGATAGTGCTGTAGACGATTGCGCAGTGGAAGTTAGTGCTGTGGAAGATTGTACTGAAGAAGATTGTGCTGTAAAAGATTGTACTGTGGAAGATAGTGCTGTGGAAGATTGTGCAGAGAAAGATTGTGCTGTAGAAGATTGTATTGTGTAAGATTTTGCTGTAGAAGATTGTACTGTGGAAGATTGTGCTGTAGAAGTTTGTACTGTGGAAGATTGCGCTGTTGTAGATTGTGCTGTAGAAGATTGTGCTGTAAAAGATTGTGCTGGAGAAGATTGCGCTGTGGAAGATTGTGCTGTGGAAGGTTGTGCTGCAGAAGATTGTTATGTAGAAGATTATGTTGTAAAAGTTTGTACTGTGGAATATTGTGCTGTTGAAGATTATGCTGTGGAAGATTGTGCTGTAGAAGATTGTGCTGTGGACGATTTTCTGTGGAAGATTGCACTGTAGACGATTGCGCTGGAGAAGATTGTGCTTTGGAAGTTTGTGCTGTAGAAGATTGTACTGTGGAAGATTGTGCTGTAGAAAATTGTGCTGTAAAAGATTGTGCTGTAGAAGGTTGTACTGAGGAAGATTGTGCTGTAGACGATTGTACTGTAGAAGACTGTGCTGTGGAAGATTGTGCTGTAGAAGAATGCGCTGTAGAAGATAGTGCTGTAGAAGATTGTGCTGTAGAAGATTGTGCTATAGTAGATTGTGCTGTGGAAGACTGTACTGTGGAAGATTGCACTGTGGAAGATTGTACGTGGAAGGTTGTGCTGTGGAAGATTGTGCTGTAGAAGAATGCGCTGTAGAAGATAGTGCTGTAGAAGATTGTGCTGTAGAAGATTGTGCTATAGTAGATTGTGCTGTGGAAGACTGTACTGTGGAAGATTGCACTGTGGAAGATTGTACGTGGAAGGTTGTGCTGTAGAGGAATGCGCTGAGGATGATTGCACTGTAGAAGACTGTGCTGTGGAAGATTGTGCTATGGAAGATTGTGCTGTAGAGAAATGCACTGTAGAAGATAGTGCTGTAGAAGATTGCGCTGTGGAAGATTGTGCTGAGAAAGATTGTACTGTGGAGGATGGTACTGTGGAAGATTGTGCTACAGAAGATTGCGCTGTAGAATATTGCGCTGTAGAAGATTGTGTTACGGAAGATTGGGCGGTAAAACATTGTACTGTGGAAGATTGCAGTGTGGAAGATTGTACTGTAGAAGATTGTGCTATAGAAGATTGTGCTGTGGAAGATTTTGCTTTGGAGGATTGTACGGTGGAAGATTATGCTGTCAAGATTGTGCTAAAGAAGAATGTACTATAGAAGATTGTACTGTGGAAGATTGTGCTGTAGATGATTGTGCTGCGGACGATTGGGCGGTAAAACATTGTACTGTAGAAGATTGTGCTGTGGAAGATTGCCCTGTAGAAGATTGTGCTGTAGAAGATTGAGCTGAGGAACATTGCGCAGTAGACGATTGTGGAGTAGAAGATTGCTATGTGGAAGATTGTGCTTTTGAAGATTGCGTTGTAGAAGATTGTGCTGTACAGAATTGTGCTGTAGAAGTTTGTGCTGTAAAAGATTGTGTTGTGGAAGATTGCGCTGTGGAAGATTGTGCTGTGGAAGATTGCACTGAAGAAGAGTGCGATGTAGAAGATTGTGCTATAAAAGATTGTGCTGTAGAACATAGTGTTGTAGATGATTGTGCTGTGGAAGATTGTACTGTGGAAGATTGTGGGGTTGAAAATTGTACGTGGAAGATTGTGCTGTAGAAAATTGCACTGTAGAAGATTGCACTGATGAAGATTGTGCTGTGGAAGGTTGTGGTTTAGATGATTGTGTTGTAGAAGATTGTGCTGTGGAAGATTGTGGTTTGGAGGATTGTACGGTGGAAGATTGTGCTGTCAAGAATGTGCTGTAGAAGGTTGTGCTGCGGAAGATTGGGCGGTAAACATTGTACTGTAGAAGATTGTGCTGTGGAAGATTGCCCTGTAGAAGGTTGTGCTGTAGACAATTGTGCAGTAGAAGATTCCGATGGGGAAGATTGTGCTTTAGAAGATTGCGATGGAGTAGATTGTGCTGTACAGAATTGTGCTGCTGAAGGTTGTGCTGTAGAAGATTGCGCTGTGGAAGATTGTACTGTGGAAGATTGTGCTGTAGAAGATTGTGCTGCAGAAGATTGTGCTGTTGAAGATTGTGCTGTTGAAGATTGTGCTGTGGACGATTGTCCTGTAGAAGACTGTGTTGTGGAAGATTGTGCTGTGGAAGATTGTGCTGTACAATATTGCGCTGTAGAAGATTGTGCTATAGAAGATTGTGCTGTAGATGATTGTGCTGTGGAAGATTGCACTGTGGAAGATTGTACTCTGGAAGATTGTGCTGTGGAAGATTGTGCTGTAGAAGATTGTGCTGTAGAAGATTGTGCTGTACAAGATTGCGCTGTAGAAGATTGTGCTGTAGATGATTGTGCTGTAGATGATTGTGCTGTGGAAGATTGCGCTGTGGAAGATTGTACTCTGGAAGATTGTGCTGTAGAAGATTGTGCTGTGGAAGATTGTGCCGAAGAAGATTGTACTGTAGAAGGTTGTGCTGTGGAAGATTGTGCTTTGGAGGATTGTACTGTGGAAGATTATGCTGTCAAGATTGTGCTGTAGAAGAATGTACTAATGAAGATTGTACTGTGGAAGATTATGCTGTAGAAGATTGTGCTGTAGAAGATTGTGCTGTGGATGATTGTGCTGTAGAAGATCACTATATGCATTCTGTAGAAAGTTCAAGTTATTCAAACAATTTCCCACAGTTCACCCGTTGTGTTTTAGCCAATTCATGTTGACGAAAGGAGCCTTATATCAGAATAACCTGTGTGCCATTAAAATTAAGTTGAAAACTATGTAGTCATTTAGCTCCTCGGCTTAAATGGATTGAAATCTAACTGCACCAAGTTCAGACTTTGAGTCTTCTCCTACAATATTTTTTAAAGAAGGTGCTTTTAGGTTTATTTTTAAAAGTTTGTTTCTTGCTGTGGTAAAGTTTGGAATTAGCCTGAATGAACCAGTATTCTCTAAAGTTAAGCCAACTGATGATAACTCATATTTTTTATGATTCAGATCTTTTGCTTTACAAATTCTTACACGATGTTTTAACTGAATTGAGCCTGGCTAGTTAGAAGTTAAACAAATAACGGCCTTGATACCTATGGGGATATCTATGTTTGAATATCAAGATCAAACTACATCAAATTGTTTATTTGAAGTTAATCATTAAATCAAAGGTTAAGTATTGTTCATGTTGAAAGTGAGGATAGTTCAGTAACTTATGAATGATTTTAATATAGCCCAGAGTGCAAAATCTAATCCACAGTTTATAGATTATAGATTCAGAAAATGATTACAGCACAGCAGGAGGTGACTTAGCCCATCAAGTATATACTGACTCTCTGCAAGAAAGAACTACCTACTCATTCCCTCATCCTTTTCCCAAATCACTACAAAGTTTGCTTCTACAGCTAATGATCCAAATACCTTTTGAAATCATAATTAAATTGATTTGTTCATGATCTAGGGCCATAGATTTCAAAGCAACCAGTGAGTATCAAAATGTGTT
>NW_025204963.1:8936-10000 GCF_004010195.1 Chiloscyllium plagiosum | reverse complement strand
CATCATAAGGTCAGAAATGGGAATGTTCGCCAATGATTGCACGATGCTCAGCACTATTCACAACTCCTCAGATCCTGAAGCAGTTCACATTCAAATGCAACAAGATCTGAACAGTATCCAAATGCAGGGCTATCACCACCTCTAATAAGAGTTAATCTAACCACCACATACAATTGACATTCAATGGGGTTGCCATCACTGAATCCATCACCATCAACATCCTTAGTGTTACCATTGACCAGAAACTTAAACATGCCATTTAAATGTTGTGGCTACAAGAGGAGGTCACAGGCTAGAAATACTGCAGTGAGTAACTCACTTCCTGACTTCCCAAAGCCTGTCCACCAGCTATGGGGCCCAAGTCAAGAGCATGATACTCTCCACTTGCCTGGATGAGTATAGTTCCAACAATACTCAAGAAACTTGATACCATCCATGACAAAGCAGCCTGCATGATTGGCTAAAAGAAAGGTTGAACTGAATTGCAATCTATGAAAAGAAACAGTTGCAAGTGACCCTATTGTAAATTACATTCTCAAATTAAAGAAATTTTCTCATCATTACAGGTATGGCAAGAACTTAGAAAAGATACGTGAAGGAAGCCCAGAGAACAATAAAAGTCAGGTCAAGCCTTCGAGTAAAGGCAATAAACTGATGCTTCCACACCTCCTCCCTCACCTCTATCCAAGTCCCTAAAGGAGCCTTCCACATCCATCAAAGGTTTACCTGCACATCCACCAATATCATTTATTATATCTGTTGCTCCCGATGCGGTCTCCTCTACATTGGGGAGACTGGGCGCCTCCTAGCAGAGCGCTTTAGGGAATATCTCCGGGACACCCACACCAATCAACCACACTGCCCTGTCGCCCAACATTTCAACTCCCCCTCCCACTCTGCCGAGGACATGGAGGTCCTGGGCTTCCTTCACCGCCACTCCCTCACCACCAGACACCTCAGAACACTTCAACCCCAGGGCATCAATGTGGACTTCACAAGTTTCCTCATTTCCCCTTCCCCCACCTCACCCTAGTTCTAAACTTCCAGCTCAGCACTGTCCCCAT
>NW_025204963.1:0-1931 GCF_004010195.1 Chiloscyllium plagiosum | reverse complement strand
GGCTCTGCAATTTCCTCTCTTGCTTCTCACATAATCCTAGGATATATCCCGTCAGGCCCGGGGGGCTTGTCTGTCCTCAAGTTGTTCAAAATGTCCAACACATCTTCCTTCCTAACAAGTATCTCCTCTAGCTTACAAGTTGTTTCACACTCTCCTCTTCAACAATACGGTCCCTCTCGTTTGTAAATACTGAAGAAAAGTACTCATTCAAGACCTCTCCTATCTCTTCCATCTCAATACACAGTCTCCCACTACTGTCCTTGATCGGACCTATCCTCGTTCTCGTCATTCTCATGTTTCTCACATACGCATAAAATGCCTTTGGGTTATCCTTGATCCTATCCGCCAACGATTTTTCATGCCCTCTCTTAGCTCTCCTAATCCCTTTCTTCAGGTCCCTTCTGGCTATCCTGTATCCCTCCAACGCTCTGTCTGAACCTTGTTTTCTCAACCTTATGTAAGCCTCCTTCTTCCTCATTATAAGACATTCAACCTCGTCAACCAAGGTTCCCTCACACGACCATTTCTTTCCTGCCTGACAGGTACATACATATCAAGGACACGTCGTATCTGTTCCTTGAAAAAATTCCACATTTCCACGACATCCTTCCCCGACTGCCTATGCTCCCAACGTATGCTCCCAACTTATGCTCCCAACTTATGTTTACTTATCTGTCCTATCAACACCATTTCTCCCCCAGCATTCCATACCCCCTTCTATTGCATCAATATGGCCCCCTCCACACTTCATGTCACTTTTGGTGAAAAGCAATCTAGCCTCAAAATGTTAGCTTGCTCTCTCTCCACCTGCTGTGATTTCCAGCCTTTTTTGTTTTCAGAATTGACTGGAGGATGGGAGATCGTGGTAATAAAAACCGCAAATGGTAGAAAATCTCAACAGGTCAGGTAACATTTGTGAAAGAAGAAGAGAAATGTTTCTCTTTGAATATGACTTCTTCAAAATGATAAAAATTGAACATCCGGGGTGAGACAGTTCAGGAGACTGGAAATTATTGAAATGTTGGAGGATGTCAGAAGAATGGATGTAGGTGGGAGGAAACTGGGCAAGGGACGCCTCATCATTTTGAATACCTCTATCAAATCTCTTTTCAACCTTCTGTTGTTCAAGGCAAAGAGTCCGATATTCCCCAATTAATCCATGTGGATGAAGTTCCTCATTCCTGGAATCATTCTCATGAGTTGTTTTTGCACCTATTATGTCTACACACCATCAAGTCTGGCACCCAGACTTGGTCGCAATACTGTAGTTAAAGCGGAATCAGGTTTCTATTTAAGTTTAACAAAACCTCCTTCTCTTGTTACACAGCCTGTCCTGTCAACTTCAATGAATTATATTCATGTACACTCAGGTCCTTTTGCACTCTCTAAACAATAATATCCTTCATTTCATATTTTACCTCTTTGTTCTTCCTATTGAGATGAATTAATTCACAGTTTTCTGCTTTAAATTACATCTGCTGCCTGTCTGCCAATTCCACTGCCTTGTCTATTCTTGCTATTGCGGGAGTGAAGGTTCACCAGGATGGGAGGACTGACATATAAAGAAAGATTGAATTGACTGGGCCTGTACTCACTGGAATTTTGAAGAATGAGGGGAGGATCTCAGAGAAACATATGAAATCCCTGATTGGGCTGGACAGGCTGGATGCGGGAAGTATATTCCCGATGTTGGGGAAGTCAAGGCAAGGGGTCACAGTCTAAGAATAAGGGCTGACATGAGGAAGAATTTCTTCACTCAGAGAGCTGTGAACCTGTGGGATTCTCTATCACAGGAAGCTGTTGGGGCCAGTTCGTTAGATAGATTCAAGAGGGAGCTGGACATCGCCCTTGCGATGCTAAAGGGATCAATGGGTATGGGGAGGAAGGAGAGTGAGATACGGAGATTGCATGATCAGCCATGATCATACTGA
>NW_025204962.1:9273-10000 GCF_004010195.1 Chiloscyllium plagiosum | reverse complement strand
TGAATAGGAACGGTTTGGAGGGATATGGGCAGGTGGAATTAGATTGGGTTGGGATATCTGCTTGGCATGAACGAGTTGGACCAAAGGGTGTGTTTCCATGCTGTACATCTCTATGACTCTATGATTATTAACCACCACACCGGTTTTAGCAACACCAAACTTTTTGAAACCCTTCAAAGTTGCAATCGATGTTACTGACACATGGGTTGGGGCTGTACTTCGGCAAGAAGATGAGGATGGAATTGAACTGCCAGTTAGTTACTTTTCAAAGAAACTCAACACTCACCAGAGAAAAACACTCTTTGATCAAAAAGGAATTATTGAGTTTGGTACTGGTATTACAACATTTTAATGTTTCTATGATAAACAATGTGTCAGAGATGGTTGTATATACAGATCACAATCCTCTTACATTCTTGGAATGAGTTAAGGACAAGAATATGAGACTATTTCATTGGAGTCTTATGTTACAGACTTTAAATTTACAAATTGTATGTGCTACATGTCATAAGAACATGACAGCTGATGTGTTATCACTGATTTAACAGATAAAGTATAATTAAGATGAACTCTGTAAGCCCCTCCAGCCCCTACCGATCTCTGTAACCTCGTCCAGCCCCTACACCCCCTCCCTATCTCTGTAGCCCACCTCCCAATCTCTGTGACCTCCTACACCCCCTCCCTATCTCTGTAATACCCATCCAGCCCCAACACCCCCTCCCTATCT
>NW_025204962.1:6093-8777 GCF_004010195.1 Chiloscyllium plagiosum | reverse complement strand
CCCTCTAGCCCCTACACACCTTCTCTATCTCTGTAATCCCCTACAACCCCTACACACCCTCCCTATCTCTGTAACCTTCTCCAGCCCCTACATCCTCTCCCTATCTCTGTAACCCCCTCCAGCCCCTACATTCCCTCCCTGTCTCCATAAACTCCTCTGGCCCCTGCACCCCTCCCTTTCTGCATAACCCCCTCCAACCCCCTACATATCTCCCTATCTCTGTAACCCCCTCCAACCCCTACAACCCCCCTGTAATCTCTTCCAACCATTATAGGCCCTCCCCAGAAAGACACCAGAGACAACAGCTGCTGGATGGTTTTGAAATTAAGTTTTTGCAATTTAAATATTTCTTTTTTAATTGGAACAGAAAATTGTTGTAGAGTTGTCAGGCAGATAATAAGCTATTCAGAGAAAGGGGGGCTTAGAATTGTGAAAAGTTGTTTAATGTTCATGCTGAGAAGAATAAATTGATGGAATTTACTTTAAACAGTGGAATTTGGGAATTGTCTGTCACTCATATTTTAACAGATTACAGAGGTGAGGTGAGATTTTTTCGGGTTGTTTGGTAGAATTAACAGGGAGTTCACCCCGTGTTGTAATACTCTGGAGTCTCGGGTCCGTGATTTGGGCACGTTTGGACAGATTCAATCTGAGATTTGGAAAGATTTGAATAGATTTGGGGTACTAACAGATTTAAGCATTTGCCGATTAGTGTCCTAGATCTTTAAATGAACCGTAGTTTGATTAATTTTGGTTACTCGTGATTGGTGAGATCAAAAGTGAGGAAAATGGCTCTTAAGATTGTGAAAGAGATTTCTAATTGCCTTGAGATATCCCATAGGTATGCTCCGTGAAATAATTCATCGATTAATACAATCAAAGATTAGGAACGAAACAGAAGTCAATCTTTCTCAGCAAATCCCCAGATTAATGATCGACACTCATTCTAGCCTGTTCCCTGGTAAAAGTGCGTGGGCCTGCAGAGAACGAGAAGGACACAGAATGACCGGTACAGTGAAGAAGGCAGACAGATCGTCAGAGAGCGAGATTTAGCAAAAGGAAGAGGCATGATGGGGCCCTGGGATTGTGACAGGGAGAGAGCGACAGAGGCAAAGAGAGTCACAGAGAGGCAGGCAGAGAAAGACAGACAGAAGGTGAAATGGGGAGAGACATACAGAAATGTGGAAGAGAGAGAAAAGGATTCAGAGGAAGACAGAAGCAGGAAGAAAGAGTGTGAGAGATCCTGGCAGATGGGGCAGAGACAGACAAGAGACATGTAGAGAGACAGAGATAGAGAAGGAGAATGACAGTGGAAGAATGAAGAGTGAGGTGGGAGGTGAAATAGAGAGGGAGAGAAAGAGAGAGACAAAGACAGAGAGAGAGTGAATGTGTGTGTGAGAGAGAGAGAGACAGAGAGACAGAGAGACAGAGAGATGCGAGACTGTGTCATTAAGTCAGAGAGACCCAGGGAGAAAGAAGTAGAGATGGGGAGATCGAGAAAGGAAAGAGAAAATCAGAGATGGATGGAGACAGGTCGAGATAGAGTGAGGCACAGACACTGAGACAGAGGTCTCTGACAGTGGTCCAACCTCCTTTCTCTCTCCATTCTACAGAACGATTCCAGACTTGGGAGAGAATTCGTAACGACCAGGTGAAACCTCTTCTTCGCCTCATTGAATAATTTATCAGCTCCAAACGTTCTGCTCTTCCTGAGACAGAGGTCTCTGACAGTGATCCAACCTCCTTTCTCTCTCCATTCTACAGAACGATTCCAGACTTGGTAGAGAATTCGTAACGACCAGGTGTAACCTCTTCTTCGCCTCATTGAATAATTTATCAGCTCCAAACGTTCTGCTCTTCCACACACTCAATAATTTCGCGACAAGAATATTTTACAAATGGTGAGATTTCAACATAATTCACCTTCAACAAATGTATTTGTTTATTTGTTTTTCTTTTGTGTGAATGGATCTCACTTGCCAGCACTTGGCCCATATCCCTCTCAACCCTCCTCTTCATATGCTCAAAGAGATGCCCTGTACCAGCCTCCACCACTTCCTCTGGCAGATCATTCCATACACGCACCATACTTCAATCAAAATGTTATCCCTTTTATCCCATTTAAGTCTTTCCCTTTTCAACCGAAATCTTCGCCCTCTTGTACTGAACTCCCCCACCCCAGTGAACAGAGCTTGTCTACTTAACTTACTGATTCCCCTCATTACTTTTCAACGTGAAGGGTGGAAGGGGAGATGTCAGGGGTGGGTTCTTTACCCAGAGAGTGGTGGGGGCATGGAATGCGCTGCCTGTGGGAGTGGTAGAGTCAGAATCTTTGGTGACCTTTAAGCGGCAGGTGGATAGGTACATAGATGGGTGCTTAAGCTAGGACAAATGTTCGGCACAACATCGTGGGCCGAAGGGCCTGTTCTGTGCTGTATTGTTCAATGTTCTAAACCTTTCTAGGGTAATCCCTCAGCCAACGGCACACCAGGGAAAACAACTCCAGCATATTCATCCTCCCCATGTAGCTTGACCCTTCCAATCCTGGCGACATCCATCGAAACCTTTTCCGACCATTTCAACTTACACAACATCCTTCCTATAGGAGGGAAATCAGAACTGCATTCAATATTCTAAAAGTGGGCTAACCGGTGTTCTGTACAGCTGCAGCATGACCTCCCAAC
>NW_025204962.1:3433-6077 GCF_004010195.1 Chiloscyllium plagiosum | reverse complement strand
GGTGTAGTCCCAGTGTGGCGGTGTAGTCCCAGAGTGACGGTGTTGTCCCAGTGTGGTGGTGTAGTCCCAGTGTGATGATGTAGTCCCAGTGCGGCAGTGTTGTTTCAGTGAGGCGGTGTAGTCCCAGTGTGAATGTGTAGTCTCAGAGTGATGGTGTTGTCCCAGTGTGGCGGTGTAGTCCCAGTGTAGCGGTGTAGTCCCAGTGTGGCGGTTTAGTCCCAGAGAGACGGTGTAGTCCCAGTGTGACAGTGTAGTCCCAGTGTGATGGTGTAGTCCCAGAGCTGCAGTGTTGTTTCAGTGTAGCGGTGTAGTACCAGTGCGGCGGTGTAGTCCCAGAGTGACGGTGTAGTCCCAGTGCGGAGGTGTAGTCCCAGAGTGACAGTGTTGTCCCATTGTGAGGGTGTAGTCCCAGAATGGCGGTATAGTCACAGTGCGGCAGTGTTGTTTCAGTGTAGCGGTGTAGTACCAGTGCGGCGGTGTAGTCCCAAAGTGACTGTGTTGTCCTAGTGTGAGGGTGTAGTCCCAGAGTGGCGGTGTAGTCCCAGAGTGACTGTGTTGTCCCAGTGTGAAGGTGTAGTCCCAGAGTGATGGTGTAGTCCAGTGCGGAGGTGTAGTCCCAGAGTGATAGTGTTGTCCCAGTGTGAGGGTGTAGTCCCAGAGTGACGGTGTCGTCCCTGTACGGTGGTATAGTCCCAGTGTTATGGCGTAGTCCCAGTGTGGCGGTGTAGCTCCAGTGCGTCGGTGTTGTCCCAGTGTGACGGTGTACTCCCAGTATGACGGTGTAGTCCCAGTGCGGCGTTGTTGTTTCAGTGCGGCGGTGTAGTCCCAGTGTGAACGTGTAGTCTCAGAGTGACGGTGTTGTCCCAGTGTGACGGTGTAGTCCCAGTGCGGTGGTGTAGTCCCAGTGTGGCGGTTTAGTCCCAGAGAGACGGTGTAGTCCCAGTGTGGCAGTGTTGTCCCAGTGTGATGGTGTAGTCCCAGAATGGCGGTGTAGTCCAAGTGCGGCAGTGTTGTTTCAGTGTAACGGTGTTGTACTAGTGCGGAGGTGTAGTCCCAGAGTGACAGTGTTGTCCCAGTGTGAGGGTGTAGTCCCAGAATGGCGGTGTAGTCCCAGTGCAGCAGTGTTGTTTCAGTGTAGCGGTGTAGTACCACTGCGGCGGTGTAGTCCCAAAGTGACTGTGTTGTCCCAGCGTGAGGGTGTAGTCCCAGAGTGACAGTGTCGTCCCAGTGCGGAGGTGTAGTCCCAGAGTGACTGTGTTGTCCCAGTGTGAAGGTGTAGTCCCAGAGTGACGGTGTAGTCCAGTGCAGAGGTGTAGTCCCAGAGTGACAGTGTTGTCCCAGTGTAAGGGTGTAGTCCCAGAATGGCGGTGTAGTCCCAGTGTGGCAGTGTTGTTTCAGTGTAGCGGTGTAGTACCAGTGCGGCGGTGTAGTCCCAAAGTGACTGTGTTGTCCCAGTGTGAGGGTGTAGTCCCAGAGTGACGGTGTAGTCCCAGTACGGTGGTATAGTCCCAGTGCAGTGGTGTAGTCCCAGTGTTATGGCGTAGTCCCAGTATGACGGTGTAGTCCTAGTGCGGCGGTGTAGTCCCAGTGTGACAGTGTAGTCCCAAAGTGACAGTGTAGTCCTAGTGTGACTGTGTAGTCCCAGTGTGACGGTGTAGTCCCAAAGTGACGGTGTAGCCCTAGTGTGACGGTGTAGTCCCAGTGCGGCAGTGTAGTCCCAAAGTGACAGTGTAGTCCTAGTGTGACAGTGTAGTCCCAGTGTGACGGTGTAGTCCCAAAGTGACGGTGTAGCCCTAGTGTGACGGTGTAGTCCCAGTGTGGCAGTGTAGTCCCAGACTGATGGTGTAGTCCCAGTGTGGCAGTGTAGTCCCAAAGTGACAGTGTAGTCCTAGTGTGACAGTGTAGTCCCAGTGTGACGGTGTAGTCCCAAAGTGACGGTGTAGCCCTAGTGTGGTGGTCTAGTCCCAGAGTGACTGTGTTGTCCTAGTGTGATGGTGTAGTCCCAGTGTGGTGGTGTAGTCCCAGTACGGTGGTATAGTCCCAGTGCAATGGTGTAGTCCCAGTGTTATGGCGTAGTCCCAGTGCTGCGGGGTAGTCCCAAAGTGATGGTGTAGTCCGAGTGTGACAGTGTAGTCCCAGTGCGACGGTGTAGTCCCAGTGTGGTGGTGTAGTCCCAGTGTGGCGGTGTAGTCCCAGTGTGGCGTTGTTGTCCCAGTGCAGCAGAGTTCCAGTGTGTCGGTATAGTCCCCGTGTGATGGTGTAGTCCCAGTGTGACGGTGTAGTCCCAGAGTGGCGGTGTAGTCCCAGTGCGGCAGAGTTCCAGTGTGACGGTATAGTCCCCGTTAGTGTGATGGCATAGTCCCAGTGAGGCGGTGTCGTCCCAGTGCAGTGCTGTAGTCCCAGTGTGGCGGTGTAGTCCCAGTGCGGCAGAGTTCCAGTGTGACGGTATAGTCCCCGTGTGATGATGTAGTCCCAGAGTGGCAGTGTAGTCCCAGAGTGGTGGTGTAGTCCGAGTGCGGCGGTGTTGTTTCAGTGTGGCGTTGTAGTCTCAGAGTGATGGTGTTGTCCCAGTGTGACGGTGTAGTCCCAGTGCGGCAGTGTTGTCCTAGTGTGGTGGTCTAGTCCCAGAGTGACTGTGTTGTCC
>NW_025204962.1:0-1765 GCF_004010195.1 Chiloscyllium plagiosum | reverse complement strand
GTGTAGTCCCAGAGTGACTGTGTTGTCCCAGTGTGAGTGTGTAGTCCCAGAGTGATGGAGTAGTCCCAGTGCGGAGGTGTAGTCCCAGAGTGACTGTGTTGTCCCAGTGTGAGTGTGTAGTCCCAGAGTGATGGAGTAGTCCCAGTGCGGAGGTGTAGTCCCAGAGTGACTGTGTTGTCCCAGTGTGAGTGTGTAGTCCCAGAGTGATGGAGTAGTCCCAGTGCGGAGGTGTAGTCCCAGAGTGACTGTGTTGTCCCAGTGTGAGTGTGTAGTCCCAGAGTGATGGAGTAGTCCCAGTGCGGAGGTGTAGTCCCAGAGTGACTGTGTTGTCCCAGTGTGAGTGTGTAGTCCCAGAGTGATGGAGTAGTCCCAGTGCGGAGGTGTAGTCCCAGAGTGACTGTGTTGTCCCAGTGTGAGTGTGTAGTCCCAGAGTGATGGAGTAGTCCCAGTGCGGAGGTGTAGTCCCAGAGTGACTGTGTTGTCCCAGTGTGAGTGTGTAGTCCCAGAGTGATGGAGTAGTCCCAGTGCGGAGGTGTAGTCCCAGAGTGACTGTGTTGTCCCAGTGTGAATGTGTAGTCCCAGAGTGATGGAGTAGTCCCAGTGCGGAGGTGTAGTCCCAGAGTGACTGTGTAGTCCCAGTGTGAGGGTGTAGTCCCAGAGTGACGGTGTAGTCCCAGTATGGAGGTGTGGTCCCAGTGCAGCGGTGTAGTCCCAGTGTTATGTCGTAGTCCCAGTGCGGCAGTGTAGTCCCAGTGTGGCGGTGTAGTCCTAAAAGTGACGGTGTAGTCCCAGTGTTATGGCGTAGTCCCAGTGCGGCGGTGTAGTCCCAGTGTGGCGGTGTAGTCCCAGTGCATCGGTATTGTCCCAGTGTGACGGTGTACTCCCAGTGTGACGGTGTAATCCCAGTGCGGCGGTGTAATCCCAGTGCGGCGGTGTAGTCCCAGTGTGACAGTGTAGTCTCAGAATGACGGTGTTGTCCCAGTGCGGCGTTGTTGTTTCAGTGTGGCGGTGTAGTCCCAGTGTGAAGGTGTAGTCTCAGAGTGACGGTGTTATCCCAGTGCGGCAGTGTTGTTTCAGTGTGGCGGTGTTGTCCCAGTGTGAAGGTGTAGTCTCAGAGTGGCGGTGTTGTCCCAAAGTGACGGTGTAGTCCCAAAGTGACGGTGTAGTCCCAAAGTGACGGTGTAGTCCCAGAGTGACGGTGTAGTCCCAGAGTGACGGTGTAGTCCCAAAGTGACGGTGTAGTCCCAGAGTGATGGTGTAGTCCCAAAGTGACAGTGTAGTCCCAAAGTGACGGTGTAGTCCCAGAGTGACGGTGTAGTCCCAGTGTGGCAGTGTAGCCCCAGTGTGGCAGTGTAGACCCAGTGTGGCGGTGTAGTCCCAAAGTGACAGTGTAGTCCCAGAGTGACGGTGTAGTCCCAGTGTGGCGGTGTAGCCCCAGTATGGCAGTGTAGACCCAGTGTGACGGTGTAGTCCCAAAGTGACGGTGTAGTCCCAGTGTGGCGATGTAGTCCAAGTGCAGCTTTCTCAATGTTGCTTCCAGTTTCTCCAGCTGCCCGGGGCTCGACCTCGTCCAGGAGTGGCTGACTTCTTCGGCAGAGCCTCTTGGCCCCGTGTTCCAGTGGCCAGGCATGGCAATCTCATCCAGTTGCATATTCGGGTATTCCATCATTCCTTAATTGGCTTTCCCTGAGCCCAGGACCCAACTGATAAACATTGTGTTAATTTTACTTTTTAATTCTTTCTTTTTTCATTGATATAGGCACCG
>NW_025204961.1:8050-10000 GCF_004010195.1 Chiloscyllium plagiosum | reverse complement strand
AGCATCTGATGATTTCAGCACCCTGATTCTACTAATCAATAATACTTAGAACAGAAATAGAAAATGCTGGAAGACACTCAGGAACTGACGCAGCATCTGTAGAGGGAGAGAAACTGAGTTAACTGGTCAGTCTACAGCTGTGCCTGATCTACTGACAGTTTTCCAGCATTTTTGTCTTTTATTCCCCTTAGGCTCTGTTTATCCACAGCAATTTTTCTTTGCTTAAATTCACAAGACCATCAGTTTATGCTCCACTTGTCCTCTCCTTCTCTCATCTCTTGTGTTGAGTGCAGCAACTCACCTCACAGCCTTTGGGGCCAGTAGCATTTCCCTTTCTGTCATCACCACCAGATTTCTGAGGTGTAGGACGCCTTCTTGTATGTGGCTGCCCTGTTTGATTGGAATGAGAGGCTGGCACACACAAGGCTGCTGAGGATTGTCCACCCAGTAGTTTTAGCATCTCTGCAGGATGATCACGTACCAACCTGATGAACTGGTCTCCAGTTTTTTCCTTTTCTCCATTCACGTCATTGGACGGAAAGGAACCGGCGAAAGTGCAAGATGCTATCGAATTGGCTAGGTGACGGCCTGGTGTCTGCGAGATGCCTGCAGAGAATACCATATGTTACAAAGAACTTCCAATTCAATAATATCTTAGGATAGTTCAAAGCCCAGCTCAATTGCCCACGATGTGTGGTCATTATTGAACTGTAGTCAAAAGCAACACCACTAAATCTCGTGAATCAAGGCCTTATGACTATAGCAAGATAAATGACGAGATTTTATGATGCTGTTGAAGGACAAATGTTGACCAGGGCAGCAAAGAGAACTCCCCTACTTGTCATTCAACAGTGCCCTGGGATATTCCACACCCACCTGAGAAGGAAGATGGATCTAGAGTTTGATGAAAAAAATAGAACCTCTGACAGTGCAGCGCACCCTGAGCCCTGGAGAACTGAATCTAAATGCTCTCTGCTCACTACCTCAGTTAAAAACAAATCAACAGTCTTCAAATCAAATAACACATTGCTATAAAAAATACAGGAGCAAACATGTCTTCACACTGAGGTCTCAAAACATCACTTTAGACACGAATGTGAATAATGAAGTTGCAACGATACATAATTCATTCTGAAACTAGGATCTGAAGTCTCAGCAAAGGAAACCATGAGAGCACCAGGGGCAAAATGGGCTAGGGTGGGTTGGGAAAATACACTGAAAGCACGGTGGCAATGTAGTTAGTACTACTACCTCATAGCACCAGAACTGGAGAGTGCATGGTGTCAGCCTGGTCAAGGTAGTACTGCAGTAGTTTGCGGGGGGTGACAATGCAGTGGATGAGGTTTTCATCAGTGAATTTTGATTGAACTGGAGGGAAGACTGACATGATGATGGTGAAAATAGGTAGCCTCTGAAATGGAGATGATATGCAGTCGTAAGTTCAAGGTTTTGAATTAAGTTGTTCACCGTGTAGCAGTGTTGGGGAAGCAAAATTGAATTACTGGCAAAATGTAACAAATTAGTATTTAGCTGGAGGAAGTCATAGCTCATATTGAAACAAGTTACAAGGTAACAGAGGCAGTGGAGAGGTCAAGAGGCTAAGTGGTGGTAGAGCTAGGTGTCATTAGCTTAAATGTGGAAGAATGTAAGACAGTGCTCTGATTATTAAACAGATTGAGAGGCCATCAAAATCCAGCAGAGGGCACTCTTGTACAGACAGCCTTTTCAGTAAGCAATGCCTCAATATTGGTAGTATTCCATTCTAGCTGAAACTGTGTTGCTGGAAAAGTGCAGCAGGTCAGGCAGCATCCAAGGAGCAGGAGAATCGACATTTCGGGCATAAGCCCTTCTTCAGGAATGAGGAAAGTGTGTCCAGCAGGCTAAGGTAAAAGGTAGGGAGGAGGGACTTGGGGGAGGGGCATTGGAAATGTGATAGTTGGAAGGAGGCCA
>NW_025204961.1:0-1680 GCF_004010195.1 Chiloscyllium plagiosum | reverse complement strand
GCACTATCAGAGGGACAGAACCGGGGGATTGCTGCACTATCTGGCGGACAGTACTGGAGGAGTACTGCACTATCAAAGGAACAGTAGCGGGGGAGTGCTGCACTATCAGAGGGACAGTACTTGAGGAGTGCTGCACTATCAGAGGGACAGTACCAGGGGCATGCTGCACTATCTGAGGGAAAGTATTTGAGGAGTGCTGCACTATCAGAGGGATAGTACTGGAGGAGTGCTGCACTATCAGAGGGAAAGTACTGGAGGAGCGCTGCACTATTAGAGGGACAGTGATGTAGGAGTGCTGAACTATCTGATAATTAGTACTTGAGGAGTGCTGCACTATCAGAGGGATAGTGCTGGAAGAGTGTTGCACTGTCAGAGGGACAGTACTGGAGGAGTGCTGCACTATCAGAGGGACAGTACCAGAGGCATGCTGCACTATCTGAGGGAAAGTATTTGAGGAGTACCGCACTATCAGAGGGACAACACTGGAGGAGTGCTGCACTATCAGAGGGACAGTACCGGGGTATTGCTGCACTATCAGAGGGACAGTTCCGGAGGAATGCTGCACTGTCAGAGGGACAGTACTGGAGGAATGCTGCACTATCCGAGCAATAGTGCTGGAGGAGTGCTGCACTACCAGAGGGACAGTACCGGGGGCGTGCTGCACTATCAGAGGGACAGTACCGGGGGTGTGCTGCACCATCAGATGGACAGTACTGGAAGAAGGCTGCACTATCAGAGGGACAGTACCGGGGGGAGTGCTGCACTATCAGAGGGACATTACTGGAGGAGTGCTGCACTATCTGATAATTAGTACTTGGGGAGTGTTGCACTATCAGAGGGATAGTGCTGGAGGAATGCTGCACTACCACAGGTACAGTACTGGAGGAGTGCTGCACTATCAGAGGGACAGTACTGGAGGAGTGCTGCACTGCCAAGAGGGACAGTACTGGAGGAGTGCTGCACTATCAGAGGGATAGTGCGGGAGGAGTGCTGCACTACCAGAGGGACCGTACTGGAGGAGTGCTGCACTACCAGAGGGACAGTACTGGAGGAGTGCGGCACTATCAGAGGGACAGTTACAGAGGAGTGCTGCACCCTCAGAGGAACAATACTGGAGGAATGCTGCACTATCAGAGGGACAGTACTGGAGGAGTGCTGCACCATCAGAGGGACAGTACTGCAGGAGTGCTGCACTGCCAGAGCGATAGTGCTGGAGGAGTGCTGCACTGCCAGAGGGACAGTACTGGAGAAGTGCTGCACAATCCGAGGGACAGTACCCGGGGAGTGCTGCACTTTCAGTGAGATAGTGCTAGAGGAGTGCTGCACTATCAGAAGGACAGTACCGGGGGAGTGCTGCACTTTCAGAAGGACAGTACTGGAGGGGTTCTGCACTATCTGAGGGATAGTACTTGAGGAGTGCTGCACTATCAGCGTGAAAGTACTGGAGGTTTTGCTGCACTATTAGAGGGACTGTAATGTAGAAGTGCTGCACTATCTGATAATTAGTACTTGAGGAGTGCTGCACTATCAGAAGGATAGTGCTGGAAGAGTGCTGCACTACCAGAGGGACAGTACTGGAGGAGTGCTGCACTACCAGAGGGACAGTACTGGAGGAATGCTGCACTATGAGAGGGACAGTACCGGAGGAGTGCTGCACTATCAGAGGGACAGTACTGGCGG
>NW_025204960.1:9008-10000 GCF_004010195.1 Chiloscyllium plagiosum | reverse complement strand
GGCCCAAGTCCAGATGCAGGAGACAGTAAAGAAACTGCATATTGACCTCCATAGTGAGAAGATTAGAGGGATGTCTCACTGCAGTTGCACAGTGCATTGCTGAGGCCACGGTTGTAAGATTAAGTACAGCGTTGATCTCCTTATCTGAGGAAGGATGTTCTTACTCTAGAGGGTGTGCAGTGAAGGTTTACCAGATTGATTCCTGAAATGGCAGGACTGATGTACGAAGGAGATCGATTCAGTTCAGATTATATTTGCTGGAGTTTAGATGAATGAGAAGTTGTAGTACATTGTATAGCACTGCTGCCTCACAGTGCCAGTGATCGAGTTCGATTCCAGCCTCGGGCAATATCTGTTTAGAGTTTATATATTCTCATTGCGGCTGCGTGGGTTTCCTCCCACAATCCAAAGATGTGCAGGTTAGATGAATTGGCTATGCTAAATTGCCCATGGTGTTCAGGGATGTGTAGGTTAGGTGCACAAAGTTAAAAATCACACAATATCAGGTTATGGTAAAACAGGTTTATTTGGAAATACTAGCTTTTGGAGAGTAGCTCCTTCATCAGGTAGTGGTGAAACAGGATCATAAGACACAGAATTTATACCCAACAATTACAGTGTCATACAATGATAACTTAAATAAATCTGGATTAAGTCTTTCATCTTTTAGAATAGGTTGCAAGTTTCAGTTCATTAATCCGCAAATCCTAGAACTTCTTTTAAGTCACCTTCTCAAGATAACTTAAGATTTCATAACAAGAAGCGACATTTCAGCTCAGACAATGGAAGTTTTAATGTCAGAGTCTGTCTGTATCCCAGTCCTGAGCCAGACAGGTTCGATTTCCAAAGTGGAATTTACAAAGTACATGTATTGAGTGCCTGCATTGAACTGAAAAATGTACACATTCTAAAAGATGACAGACTTAATAATTCAGTTTGCTCAATATATAAGACCATAAGACCATAAGACATAGGAGTGGAAGTAAGGCCAT
>NW_025204960.1:0-1001 GCF_004010195.1 Chiloscyllium plagiosum | reverse complement strand
CTCCACCGCTCTCGTCATCCAAGGTTCCTTTATCTTACCACTTCTTGCCTGTCTCAGAGGGACATATTTATTCATCACTTGCAACAACTGTTCCTTAAACAGTCTCCACATGTCTATAGTGCCTTTACCATGGAACAATTGCTCCCAATCCATGCTCTTCCCCAATTAAATATCCTCCCATTTTGCCTAATCCTCTCCTTCTCCATAGCTATGTAGAATGTGAGGCAGTTGTGGTCACTATCACCAAAATGCTCTCCCACCACAAGATCTGATACCTGCCCCGGCTCGTTTCCGAGCACCAAGTCTAGAATGGCCTCTCCCCTCGTTGGCCTGTCAACGTACTGAGGACTGGAGAGAGGCAAATGTAATTCCTCTCCTCAATAAAGGAAATAGGGAAATCCCCGGCAATTACAGACCAGTAAGTCCCACGTCTGTTGTCTGCAAGGTGTTAGAAAGGATTCTGAGGGATAGGATTTATTAGATTACATTACATTACAGTGTGGAAACAGGCCCTTCGGCCCAACAAGTCCACACCGACCCGCCGAAGCGCAACCCACCCATACCCCTACATTTACCCCTTACCTAACACTACGGACAATTTAGCATGGCCAATTCACCTGACCTGCACATCTTTGGACTGTGGGAGGAAACCGGAGCACCCGGAGGAAACCCACGCAGACACGGGGAGAACGTGCAAACTCCACACAGTCAGTCGCCTGAGGTGGGAATTGAACCCGGGTCTCTCGCGCTGCGAGGCAGTAGTGCTAACCACTGTGCTACCGTGCCGCCCATTATGACCATCTGGAAGAGCATGGCTTGATTAAATGCAATCAACATGGCTTTGTGAGGGGCAGGTCTTTGAGGATGTGACTAGAAAAGTTGATGAGGGTCGAGCTGTGGATGTAGTGTATATGGACTTCATCAAGGCATTTGATAAGGTTCCCCATGGTAGGTTCATTCAGAAGGTCAGGAAGAATGGGATACAGGGGAACCTAGATGTC
>NW_025204959.1:3587-10000 GCF_004010195.1 Chiloscyllium plagiosum | reverse complement strand
CTGGATTCATGGAGATTTCTAATTGGCTATCAGGGATTGTCAGTCATTGGTTGGTGACATCATTCCCTGGTTAGGTGCAGGATGTCCCAGGAGGATAAATGCAAGAGCTTGTGAGAAAGAGGCTCAGTCTAGTTGATAGTGAGCAGGAATAGTGAAGATGGCCTCCCAAGTGTGTCAGAACTACCACAAGGACTGTGAGGATGCTGTTAACAAGCAGATCAACCTGGAGCTCTATTCCTCCTATGTTTACCTCTCCATGGTGGGATTTGTGTTCTTTGGTGCTGCTTTTTGAAGTTTCTCTCTTTCAACAAAGTGGTTTTGAGCTTAGTTTTTGCTGCTTGGAGATCTCTCTATTTGCTGAGTGACAGTTAGTTTTTTCCATAGAGTGAGTGGACTCTACCTAGTTGTAGCTGCTCTATAATTAAGTTTAATCTCTTTTAAAATACTTCAGCTGCTGCCTAGGTTTTTATGAAGAGAAAGTGCTGCCTATTGGGTGTGGTGGTGCAAAAGGTGTAGCTCTCTGCTAATGTTATGACCTTCAAAAGATCATAAGAATCCTGTTAAGTCCTTGACCAATACCATGTGAAATTGGTATATTTGATTGTGTGGTTTTCTACAAACCTAATAATATCTCTCAATTTGGGCATCAATTGAATTTGAAGCACTTTGCCATCAGTTGAATGTATGAAACATGCCAGTCAATTCTAAACAGTAACCTCTTGCCAAGTGAGTTCTCATCTTATGGTTCCTGAGGGATCAATCTTTCTGACATGGAAGCAAGTTTCCCCATCCTTTTAGTGGAGCTAAGAAAATTGTCTCTAGGGTGGGTGGGATAGCTCTTTTCCATATTGAAAATAGAAAGCACCAGTCATCTATTCAACGTGACGACTAAATAACTTCACTAACTGGGGTTACTCCTGATGTCCAACAGTAAACACTTAAGCTAATTTGTGGTTTGGTGTTAACCAATTACCTTCACTGCTGAAGCAAATTTAGTGAAGGAACTAATTCCTGCCTATTAAGATCAGATGTGACTTGAAATTCTGCTCTTCCCCCAGTCCTCTTACTTTGACCGGGATGATGTTGCCCTGCGTCACTTTGCTGAGTTCTTCAAGGAGCAGTCCCATGAGGAACGGGAACACGCTGAGAAACTGATGGCATTCCAGAATAAACGTGGAGGCCGAGTCCTCCTGCAGGATGTCCAGGTTGGTTCTGGTTTTTTAGATTAAACAACTGTTTAATTTGAAACAACTTGATTCTATTGGCTTAATACTATACTTAAGTCCTTCATTTTCAACTTTTCATCCTCCTTTCCCTTGTGTATTTTTTAACTTTAATTCTGTCTGTCTTTTCCCTCCAGAAGCCAGAGCAGGATGAGTGGGGCAATGGTCTGGAGGCAATGCAGAGAGCTCTGCAGATGGAGAAGGATGTGAACCAGAGTCTGCTGGATCTGCACAAACTCTCCTCTGGCCACACGGACCCTCATGTGAGTTTCTCATTTTTTTTTCTCAAATTTGGCAGGAAATGATCTGTTTGTGTACTTTCAGGGGGGAGATTCCAATTACCATCTACCTGCCTCCTGCAGGCTGAAAACCATCAGCCTTTCAAAAGATATCCCAGAGTGCACCTCTCCCCCTCCACAATGTGGTGGAGATTGTCACATCTGTAATAGACGTCCCCTTCAGTTGCATTGTTTGTTCCTTGAGGCTAATCTTTGTCTCCTCTTCCAGCTGTGTGACTTCCTGGAGAGGCACTACTTGGATGAGCAAGTGAAGATGATCAAGAAGCTGGGAGATCACATCACCAACCTGAAGAGACTGGGAGCCCCTGACAATGGCCTGGGAGAGTACCTGTTTGACAGGCTCACCCTGGGGGAGAGTGACTGAACTATTGTATTTCTCAGTTGGACTTTGTGGAATGTGCAACTTGAAATAAAACACTTAATATTTACTTGTTTGTGCCTCTTTAATTTGGAACCAACATCTATGCATTAATAGAAACAATTTAAGATCACTCTTTCAATCTGCCAATTCTGGGTCCCAGCTCGATGCCGAAGAGCATTGTTTGAAAGACTCTTTTAATGTAAGTTGCCTTTTTACAATCTAATCTTGGACTGTTGCTTGGGCTCTAGAAAATGGAACAAGGTCACTTGGTCCATTGACTATTTCAACACAATCATGATTGAGCATTCAACTATCTACCTTTTTTTGGTATCTTTAGCCTTAAGTCTATTTTTCCTCTGACCCTGTGTTTTGGCTTCCACTGCAGTGATGGGGAAATCTGTGGATGCTTTTCTAGGGTGGAGAAATTTCTCATCTTAGTCCTAGATGACCATCTTGCATCTTGTTAGAGACGTCTGGTTCCTGACTGCTCAGTTACCAAGACAACTTTCTCACAGCATTAACATGATCTAGTCATATCCATATAGCATGGATACAGACCCTTCAGTCCATACTGACTAATTCCAAATCAAGCCAGTCCCCTCTATCTGTTCTTGGCTCATACATCTCCAATAGCTTTTGTATGAACTTATACAAATGCCTTGCCAAGATTGTAACTGTATCTGCATTCACCACTTCCCCTAGCAGTTCATTCCATGTATGAACTAATATGGTGGTTTCACAAAAATAGTCAAACTTTAAACTTTCTTGTAATTTTATAAAAAAATGACCCCAGTCTGAAATTCCGTTCTAGTCTTAGGAAAAGACACCTGTCAATCACCTTATCTACACCCCTCTGAGTTTATTTAACCTCCTCTATTCCAGCCTCTCCTTGTAATTCAAAGCCTCCAATCCTAGCAGCATCCTGGTATATCTCTACTGAAACCTCTCCACGTTAATAACCGCCTTCCTGTAGTAGAGTGACCAGAACTGATCAAAGTATTCCAGGAAAAGCCCCTGTACAATCCCAACATGATGTTCTAACTCCTATACTCAAATGACTGTGCAATTAAAGCAAGTATGTTAAATGTCTTTAAAAGCCATAGAACAACACAGCACAGAACAGGCCCTTCGGCCCACGATGTTGTGCCGACCATTTGTCCTAGCTTAAGCACCTATCTGTGTACCTATCCAATTGCCGCTTAAAGGTAACCAATGATTCGGACTCTGCCACTCCCACAGGCAGCGCATTCCATGACCCCACCACTCTCTGGGTAAAGAAAAGACACAATATGTGAGAAACATGAGAAACTCACATGTGACACAAACTTCCAAGAATTATGTATCAGAGTCCCTTGGTCTCTGTTCTACAGTACTATCCAAGGGTCTACTTTACTTGTATAAGTCATACCCTTGGTTGTTTTACCAAAATACAATACCTTTATGCTTATCCAAAATCAAGTCCATCTGCTACTCTTTAGCCCATTGACCCTATTGATCAAGATCTCTTTGCCCTGTTATAATTTCATGGGCTTCTGGCATTCTTCCCCTTATCAACGCCACCAACTTTCTAAACTCCAGTGTGTATATATAGTCCTAATGATCCAGCTATCCTTCATTCAGTCCTGCCATCTGGTAATTTTTATTGGAGTCATAGAGCCCTACAGCACAAAAACAGGCCCTTTGGTCCAAACCAGTCCATGCCAACCAAAATGTCCATCCATGCTCACCCCATTTCCCTGCAGTTGGCCCATATTCTTCTAATTCTTTCCTATCTGTGTATTTGTCCAAATGTCTTTTAAGTTTTGTTAATGTACCCACTTCAACCACTTCCACTGGCAGCTCATTCCGTATGCGTACCATCTTCTGTAAAAAGGTTGACCCTCAGGTTCCCTTTTATTCTTTCTCCTCGATTCCCCAACCCTGGGAAAAAGACTGAGTGCATTCACCCTATCTATACCTTATACACTTTTGTAAGATCTTTCCTCCGTCTCCTACATTCTAAAGAAAAAAGTCCTCATTTGTCCAATCTTTCCCCATAACTCAGACCATTAAATTTCTTCTGCACTCTTTCCAATTTAATACCATCCTTCCCATAGCAAGGTGCCTGAAATTGAACACAATTCTCCAAGTGTAGCCTCACCAAAGTCCTGTATAATGCAACATTTCTTCCCAACTTCTATACTCAATGCTCTACCCAATGAAGGCCAGTATGCCAAAAGTATTTTTCACTGTCCTGTCTACATGTGACTCCACTTTCAGAGAACTGTGAACCTGAACTTCAAAGTCCCTCTGTTCCACTACACGCCTTAAGATTCTACCATTCACCATAAAACTCCTACCTTGATTTGACTTTCCAAAATGCAAGACCTGTATTAAACTCCATTTGCAGTCAGAATATTCATCATGAGACCAAAACTGCACACACCATTCTGAGTATGGTCTTATCAATAACTTGTACAATTCCAGCAAGACGTCCCTGCTCCTATACTCTCATCTTCCTGTTGCAAATGCCAACAGGCCATCTGCTGTCTTCCCTGCCTGCTGCACCTGCATGTTTCTTTCAGCAGTTGGTGTTCTAGGAGACCCAGGTCTTGTTGCATCTTCCCCGCACCCCAACCTCCCAAACTATTGCCATTTGGATAATCTACATTCTTCTTGAGAACTGCCATCAGAATATGAGATTTAAGTCCCTGCATTCTTTTATGTTTGCAGTCATATTTCATCTTTGCCATTGTATAGGGAACAATGGCTCAGTAGTTAGCACTGCCAGCACCTTGGTTTGATTGCAGCCTCAGGTGACTGTCTGTGCAACATTTGCACGTTCTCCCTGTGTCTGCGTGGGTGTCCTCTGGGTGCTCCGGTTTCCTCCCACTATCCAAAGATGTTCAGGTGAGGTGAATTGGCCATGCTAAATTGCCCATCATGTTCAGGGATGTGCTAGGTGCATTAGTTAGGGGTAACTGTAGAGTAGTACAGGAATGGATCTGGGTGGATTACTCTTGGGAGGGACAATGTGAACTTGTCAGGCTAAACGGCCTGTTTTCATACTGTAGTGATTCTGTGATGATTCTATAGAAGTTCATCAATAAGAATTTATGCTTCTTACCACTTTGATTTTTTAATCCATGCCCACAAGTAGATATTGATTGGAAGCAGTTCCTGTGGGAAGGATCAATCAATAGTTGCCCCCAGAGCCAGTACAACCATAGGCTTTCATCAAAGCCTGTGGGGACCATTGGGTGACCACATGATGTCTGTCAGTTTGGTCAAAGCCCATTGTGACCATTGGACGTTCACTGCATCTTGAATTCTTGTTTCATCTCAAACGGGTATCAAGATCTGATTGCATTTTCTGTTCATGTGGATTGACTGTGTCTGTTGGTGGTATTTCTCCCTGGAAGCTCCTGCCTGTCACGTAACTAACAGTTCCAGATGTGAATCACTGTTGCTCTGTCTGGTGCACCTAAAGCAAAAGTTAATCCAAGGGAGCACATCTCATCACTTAATCCAGGAATAAACCCTTCTAAAATGAAACCAGAAGTCAACATATGAGATCTCAGTGACACAGCCACTTGAAGCAAAAGGGTCAGATCAGGTTATGAAAAAGCACTTCAAAAGTAATTTTTTAAAAAATCATTCCATTTTTATCTAGCTGTAAACAACCAGCTCGTTGGAAGTTGAGAACCTATTAATCTAAAAGCAGTGACCTCATCAAGATTAATATCCCAAATATTGACATTTCAAAGCTCTGATTGGCTCTGGGTCTTGACCCTCCTCCCCCCCCACCTCTGTCCCCTTTGTTCATTGGTGCCTGGATTGATGAGAGATTCTGTTTGGCTATTCGGTTTTGTCAATCATCATTGGTGATGTCACCACTGTTTCAGTGCAGGATGTTCCAGGAAGATAAATACAACAGCTAGGGGGAGAGAGGCTTAGTTTTAGAGTTGTGTGGGTAATAGTGAAGATGGACTCCCAAGTGTGTCAGAACTACCACAAGGACTGTGAGGCTGCTGTTAACAAGCAGATCAACCTGGAGCTCTATTCCTCCTATGTTTACCTCTCCATGGTGAGGCTTGTGCTTCTAACAAAAGTATTGTGGAAAAGTTGGATTTTCTCCAATTTAACACTAACCTGAACTTTTTTTCTTCTTGAGAATTGAGCTACTTCAAAAATATGATTCGCAACATTGATGTGATTGCTCCTTGTTGTCGCTACACCCTGATGCAAAGCTTTAAAGCTGAAACTATCTTGGCTCCTGCCTTTGCTAATGTAATGAGTATAAACCTGGATGAATGTCTGTTTGCTTTTGTCTTACTGACATGGGCAAAGTTTGCTCTGCGCTGACTACAACTAGAAAATGTCTGTTGTTTTTTTTTTAACTGAAGACTGATACACTGATTCAATGTCAACTCCATTCACTGAGTTGTAACTGTCATACTGTTGTGAATTTTAGTGTCACTACAAACTCTTGGGTTCTGGTACCAAGATTCCAAGACTATGCATGAGTGAAGTGGCTTGTATTAAAGTATT
>NW_025204959.1:0-2323 GCF_004010195.1 Chiloscyllium plagiosum | reverse complement strand
AGAAGATTAAGGGGAGATCTAACAGAAACGTATAAGATAATACATGGCTTGGAGAGGGTGGACGCTAGGAAATTGTTTCTGTTAGGCGAGGAGACTAGGACCCGTGGACACAGCCTTAGAATTAGAGGGGGTAAATTCAGGACAGAAATGCGGAGACATTTCTTCAGCCAGAGAGTGGTGGGCCTGTGGAATTCATTGCCACAGAGTGCAGTGGAGGCTGGGACGCTAAATGTCTTCAAGGCAGAAATTGATAAATTCTTGATGTGACAAGGAATTAAGGGCTACGGGGAGAATGCGGGTAAGTGGAGTTGAAATGCCCATCAGCCATGATTGAATGGCGGAGTGGACTCGATGGGCCGAATGGCCTTACTTCCGCTCCTATGTCTTATGGTCTTAAAAGTTTATAAAAAAGGCCTGTTAACACATATTTTGAAGTAACACCACTGTTATTCACGCAGATAAAATAATAAGAAAGAATGAACGAAGTATACAAACTGAGGTTCAGGGACTATGGATTAATTCACAATGACATAATGCTTCCTTCTTTCAGACATGATTGCTTTTATTCAAACGTGATAAGATAGCAAGAGGTTGAGAATTACAAAATGGACAAGATTTCTTGACGTATGATGAATTTGCTTACATCTTCACAATCAGCAAGAGTAGTGACAAAAGTTGAGTAATGAAAATGAAAGGGCAAAAGAAAACTCAGCTCGTAGAGGCTTTAAGGGAATAGAAAGCTAAGAGATGCCAGGTTTGAACGATCAGTATCACTATTGCAGAGGAGCTACCATTCTTCAAATAAACCATTGTAACTTATCGAATAGTCATTTGTTCAGTCTTTGAATCTGATATCCCTGTAAATTTGGACTTTAAAACAAATGTATCATCTAAATTTCCAGTTTGATCTGTCGTTCCAATGGGCTTCCTCAGTCTCTATTTCACTTAGGCCAAGTGTCCATGACATTTGCCGCATTGCTTCAGGTTGTCATGTGAGAAGCGAGTGGGACATTAAAGACAAATTAATTGGAAGGCCACCTTGAACTTTTCAAAATATATTGCAGTGTTTTTTTAAATACGTTCTAAATCTGGGTTAAAAATACATGTAAATTATGAAAAACCAATGCTGCAGGGAGGAAGAAACAAAGATGGTTGGGACATGAAGAATAATAAAGGAATCAGCAAGTATTATTTTAACTCTTACGAAATTGTTTGGAATTATCATACAATGTCCTAATATCCTTATTTAATTTAGTCTTGTCATGACAAGACTTAGTGCTGAACCTGCTGTCATTGTACATATATCATGAGAAGATTGTTTTCACTGTGAAAGATTGATAAGGTTATTGCACCGAGTCCTAAATGTGATAAACAGCTCATCAATTTCTATGGATATCACCATGTTCAATCTTGTGTAGCCCAGCTCACATCTGTCCAAAAAAAAGACAACTTGTTTGCAACGATCTTCAGTCAGATCTGCCAAGATCACCTATTAAAACATTATCATGAGTCCTCGTTAATTGCAGATGTCACTTACTGTGTCAATATTATTCATACCAGTTAATATATAGGTAAGCCTCTATGCATTGTATAAAAAAAGTATGAATCATGACAAAGTCACAGATATCAAATGAAGAATTGTTCCAAATATACATCTAGAAACGGATTTAAGCTGTCTGCAACTGTTCTGCTCATGGCAATGTGAACAGTTGAGGTAAAATAAAGGTCACGTCCTTGAGGTAAAATAAAGGTTGTTATATTTCGAATTATTGTTCCAATAGTCCACTCTCTATCCTCAGCATCTAAAATAAGTTTTAATCGACATTGACATCAAACGGCACTTCCTCAGATGTAACCTGCTAATCTAATGTCAGCGTGGATTTCATAGGTTCCAAAAAACATTTTTTCAACTTCGCCAACAGGTCCACAATGGAGCCCAATTCAAATGTGTAGGTAACAGTGACTAATATTAAGCAGCCTGAGAAACAATGAAGGAAATGCATGGAGGTTGTGTCTATATGTTGAGAAATGAAGTTTGGTGGTGCGGACAAGGAATCCACATTGGTGGAATTGTGGGTGTCAGGTCGTAATCACATTAGCCCCTCATAGCTTTTCCAACCGTTGATCAGGGTAATTCGTTCTGCTTTGTCACATTTCTGCTTACTTTCCATTCATTATCGCCGCAGTCTTGAGCTCGCCAGCGATTCAATAGATCGTATTCTTCGCTCCTCATGTCTTCCCTTTAGTTTTCCTATGCAGCAGAACTTGGGCAACTATCAATCTTCTGTTTTCAATTGGCAGGTAGCTTTTTTGCTCCACCAAA
>NW_025204958.1:7239-10000 GCF_004010195.1 Chiloscyllium plagiosum | reverse complement strand
AGTTTGAGGGTACACCTGATCGGGTTCTGGGGATTAATCCACCTTAATCCAGCATCTCCTCCTCTGTAAATTTTCAAGACATTTTTCAAGATAACACCATCTATTTCCCCACATTTTACATCTTCCATATCCTTCCCCACAGTAAATACTTATGCAAAATATTTGTTTTTTATCTCCCCCATCTCCTGAGTTTCCACACATCGGCTGCCTTGCTGATCTTTGAGGGACCCTATTCTCTCCTTAGTTAACCTTTTGTCCTTAACGTATTTATAGAATCCCTTTGGCTTCTCCTTATCCCTATTTGCCAAAAGTATCTCTCCCCCCTTTTTGCCCTCTTGATTTCCCTCTTAAGTATACTCCTCATGCCTTTAATTCTAAGGATTCACTCGATCTCTGCTAACTATACCTCACACATGCTTCCTTCTTTTTCTTAACCAAAACCTCAATTTCTCTAGACATCCAGCATTCCCTACACTTATCATCCTTGCCTTTCACCCTGACAGGAATATACTATCTCTGGACTCTTGTTATTTCATTTTTGATGGCTTCCCATTTGCTAGTCATTCCTTTACCCGCGAACATCTGCCCCTAATCAACCTTTGAAAGTTCTTGCTTAATACTTTCAAAATTGGCTTTTCTCAAATTTGGAACTTCAACTTTTAGATCTGGTCTATCCTATTCCATCATTATTTTAAAACTAATAGAATTATGGTCACTGGCCCCAAAGTGCTCCCCTACTCACACCTCCCTGACTTATTTCCTAAGAAAAGATAACCTTCTCTAGTAGGTACATGCACAAACTGAATCAGAAAATTATTTTATACACACTTAACAAATTCCTCTCCATCTAAACCCTTAACATTCTGGCAGTCCCAGTCTATGTGTGGAAAGTTAAAATCCCCTTCCATAACCACCCTATTATTCTTACAAATAACTGAAATCTCCTTCAAATTTGTTTCTCAATTTCCTGCTGACTATCAGGGGGTCTATAATACAATCCCAAAAAAGTGATCATCCCTTTCTTATTTCTCAGTTCCACCCAAATAATTTCACTGGATGTATTCCCAGGAATATCTTCCCTAAGTACAGCTATAATGCTATTCCTTATCAAAAACACCTCTATAATTGCTATGATATCCCAATCCCATGTTTCTAACTGTGCCCTGAGTTCATCTGCCTTCCCTGTTAGGCCTGTTGCACTGAAATAAATGCTATATAATTTTTCAGTCCGACATTTGTTCTCTGCTTTGTTCTTGCCTGTCCTGACTGTTTGACATGCTATACCCATCTCAAGTTGATCTCTTTCCTCACTATTTCACTAGGTCCCACCAACCACACCCCCACTCCCCCCCAACCACCTTACTAGTTTAAATCCTCCCGAGCAGCTCTAGCAAATCTCCCTGCCAGTATATTAGTCCCCTTCCAATTTAGGTGCAATTTGTCCTTTTTGTACAGATCACTTTTACCCCAGAAGAGGTTTCAATGATCCAAACATCCTTTCTGCAACTGCAATACTGTCCTTGACGAACAATGCCACACCTCCCCTTCTTTTACCATCTTCTCTGTTCTTACTGAAACATCTAAATCCTGGAACCTGCAACAACCATTCCTGTCCCTGCTCTATTTGAAGAGTCACTGTAGGCACAATGGGCTGAATAGCTTCCTGCACCATAAAAATTCTGTGATTCTGGTAAAACATCCCAGGTACTTCTCAGGAGTGGTTTCAGGCAAAGAAACACAGAACCTATGTCAGAGATATTTGAGACAAATGTTTACAAACTGGTTCAAAGTCATAGGTTGGAAGGAGTGACTTTTTTAAATTCATTGATTCACAGGATGAGGCTGTTGCTGATTAGGGCAGCATTTTTGTCCATTCCTAATTGCCCAGAGAGCAGTTTAGCATCGACCGCACTGCCGTCAGTCTGGAGTCAAGTGTACGCTAGACCAGGTGAGGATTGTGGTTTCCTTCCCTGACGGACATTAGTGAACCAGATGGGTCTTTCCGACAATTGACTTATGGTTATCATTAGATTCTTTATTCCAGATTTTTCTTAAATTCAAATTCCACCATCTGCCCAGAACACTACCTGGGTCTCTGGGTTAACAGACCAGCGATAACACTATTAGGCTGTTGTAAAACAGAAATGGGTGTTGATTAATACATGGGATATGAAATTATTGCTATCACAAAGATACGGATCAGGGTGGGACAGGTCTGAGCTCAATATTCTGGGGTAGCAAAACTTTATGTGAGATGGGAGGGGTGTAAAAGAGAAAATGGTACCACAATATTGATCAAAGATTATGATAGTAAGGAGGGATGATACCTCAGAAGATTTCTCAAATGAGGCCATAAGGACTTACAAACGTTATGAAGTAATGACACTGTTGGGAGTGTCTTATAGATTCCCAAACAATCAGGGATTTTGAAACAAAGATATTTCGGCAAATGTCAGAGAAGTGTACAAATAAAAGAGTAATATTTGTAGAGATTGAGTAGAGGGCTGAGAGAGAGCAGAATTCCTGAAAAATGTCCAGGACTCGTAGGAAGAGTTTTTATTTCAAAAACATGCTTTAATCACAGAATATCTTCATATACATACATAATCCCAAAAGCAGTTTGGTTCTGTGCAGTAGTATATGAAGAAACAGGATGGTCTACACCTGAACTTGAGGGGCACCAGTATCCTTGGCGGGAGGTTTGCTAGTGCTCTTGGGGGGGGTTTAAAGTAAAAACTAAGGGGGCAGGGGATGGGAACCT
>NW_025204958.1:1802-2952 GCF_004010195.1 Chiloscyllium plagiosum | reverse complement strand
AGAAATGATTTCCCACGCACAAAGCCATGTTGACTATCCCGAATCAGTCCTTGCCTTTCCAAATGCATGTCCCTCAGGATTCCCTCCAACAACTTGCCCACCACCGATGTCAGGCTCACTGGTCTATAGTTCCCTGGCTTGTCCTTACCACCCTTCTTAAACAGTCTATCAACATTTGTGAAAACAAATCGAAGTTTACGTTATGGGTGCAGTGACCCTTCCTCAGAACCTTCAGTTTTTATCTTGATCAAATGGGTCAATGGGCTGAAAAATGGCAGATGGTGTTCAATCTGGAAATTCAAGATATTGATTTTGGTACAACATCTAGGGGCAAGACTTATATAATTAATGGTGGGGCTTGGGTAGTGTTACAGAAAGAGGAACCTAGGGATTCAGGTACATAATTCTTTGAAGATTGCGTCACATATAGACAGGGTGCTTAAAAAGATGTTTAGGCCGCTTGCCTTCATTGCTTAGTCCCTTAAGTGTTGGAGTTGGGAAGTCATGTTGAGGTTGTACATGCCATTAGTGAGACAGCTTTTTGAATACAATGTCCAGTTCTGGTTGCCCACTTATAGGAAGGATATTATTAAGCTGGAGTGGGTTCAGAATAGATGTACTAGGATGTTGCTGGGTATGGAAGGTTTGAATGATAAAGGAAGTTTGGATAGACTGGGACTTCCTTCACTTGAGCTTAGGAGGTTAAGAGGCGACCTGATAGAAGTTTATAAAATAATGAAGGGTATAGATAGAGTTAATGGTACATAGAACGTAGAATATTACAGCACAGTACAGGTCCTTCGGCTCTCGATGTTGCACCAACGTGTGGAACTAATCTGAAGCCCATTTAACCTACACTATTCCATTTTTATCCATATGTTTATCCAATGGCCATTTAAATGCCCATAACGTTGGTGAGTCTACTACTGTTGGAGGTAGTGCGTTCCATGCCCCTACTACTCTCTGAGTAAAGAAACTACCTCTGATATCTGTCTTATATATATATATATATGTATACATCACTCCTCAATTTAAAGCTTTGTCCCCTCGTGCTAGCCATCACCATCCAAGGAAAAAGGTTCTCACTATCCACCCTATCTAACCCTCTGATTATCTTATATAACTACACCAGCAACCATCCCAACACACA
>NW_025204958.1:0-1470 GCF_004010195.1 Chiloscyllium plagiosum | reverse complement strand
GAGGCCTGGCACTCCAACCACAACACCATAAACAAACACATAGATCTAGATACCATCTATCAACCCCTCAGAAAACAAACAGGAAATGACATCACCACAAACCCCAGGAACCCCATCCTGGACAAACATATAAATAGAAAGCAGGAGACAACAGCTTCGCTTCACTCGGAGGTCGCCACTGATGATGTTGCCTAGCCAGGTAATGAAACGTCTGGATATCAAACCTACAGCTCAGCGAGCAAACCTGCATCCTATATCTTATATGTCTCAATTAAGTCACCTCTCAACCTTCTCCTCTCTAAAGGAAACATCCTCAAGTCCCTCAGCCTTTCCTCATCAGACCTTCCCTCCATACCAGACAACATCCTAGTAAATCTCCTCTGAACCCTTTCCAAAGCTTCCACATCCTTCCTATAACAAGGCAACCAGAACTGTACACAATACTCCAAGTGCGGCTGCAACAGAGTTTTGTACAGCTGCAAAATTGTCTTTTCCCTTGGATGAGAGGTTTCAAGAATGGTGGGGTGGGGGGGGGGGGCACCTTTTAAGGTGAGAGGAAAGAGATTTAAAAAGGATATGAGGAGCAAATTTCTTACACAGGTGGTTCGCGTATAGGAAGTGATGGATGTGGGTACAACTATGTTTAAAATACATTCAGATACAAGAGGAAAGGCTTGGAGGGATAACAACCAGGAGTAGACAGGTGGGACGAGTTTAGATTGGGATTATATTCAGGATGGACAGGTTAAACTGAAGGATCTGTCTCCATGCTGTACGTTTCTATGACTCAATGACTCTATGTATGAGCTACCGCACAGCAGGAACCGACAATCTCCAACTCGGACACAACAGCCTGACTAGGATGCTCTGAAGAGCCTCTGGGAGCCACGCTGACCCTAGGTGGGGTGGACAAAGTTAATAATCAGGTAGGTAAGCACAAGGACTGCAGATGCAGCTCCTCGGATGCTGCCTGACCTGCTGTGCTCTTCCAGCACCACCAATCCAGAATCTGGAAACCAGAGTCTAGATCAGAGTGGTGCTGGAAAAGCACAGCAGGTCAGGCAGCATCCGAGGAGCAGGAATAATCGACGTTTCGGGCAAAAGCCCTTCATCACACCACACCAGCATTTAGTCTGACAGGTTCATTTGGAAGCACTAGCTTTCAAAGCGCTGCTCCTTCATCAGGTGGTAGTGGGTGAGGTTTCTGGCCAAGGGGTGGGGTTTCAGTGGCAGGGGGCGGGGAGTAAAAGCAGGGGGCGGGACTATACCGTGTTTGAGGCAGACTCCAGAGGGCGCTGTGTCGGGCGGGACGACGAGACTAGTGGGAGGAGCTACACTGTATTGGCGGATCCCGCGGGAGTCAGGGGCGGGGTGATGGCCAAGGGGCGCGGTGATGGCTAAGGGGCGGATCCCACCGGGCTGGGGCGGGGCGATGGTGAAGGGGCGGAAACCACGGGGCTGGGGCGGGGC
>NW_025204957.1:0-10000 GCF_004010195.1 Chiloscyllium plagiosum | reverse complement strand
GTGCATGAGGACTCCCAAATTACTTAGCGTTATTAAAATTATTTTCCAATTTAAATAATATTCAGCTCCTCTATCCTTCCTGCCAAAGTGCCCAGCCTTACATTTTCCCACATTATATTCCATCTTCTAAGTCTTTGCTTGTTCATTTAACCTATAGCCCTCTATGGACTCTTTATACCATCCACTTGCCTTCCCACCTATTTTTTGTGTCTTGGCAATAGCACATTCACCTTCTTTAACTAAACCATTAATATGCATTGTAAATAAATGTGGCTCCGGGGGATCCAAGATGGCGGCGACCCAGTAAGACTGAGTCTATAGTGCTCCTCCCAAGACTTGGGCACAGTGGGTCACCTACCCCCTACCGAGCTCACCAAATCATTTATAAATCATTTATAATAGTTTAGTAACTCAATTAGTTGTGTAATATTACATTTAAGCAACTTTGTCCTAAGTTAAAATGACTAAAGGGAAGGGAGCCCGCAGCTCTCAGCAAGCAGGAACCCCTCCCCCACACTCTCCCGTCCACAGCCGCCCCTCTGGGTCTGGAGGTGGTGGCAGTGTGGGGCAGGGTCTGGAGGTGGTGGCAGTGTGGGTCTGGGTCTGGAGGTGGTGGCAGTGTGGGGCAGGGTCTGGAGGTGGTGGCAGTGTGGGTCTGGGTCTGGAGGTGGTGGCAGTGTGGGGCAGGGTCTGGAGGTGGTGGCAGTGTGGGTCTGGGTCTGGAGGTGGTGGCAGTGTGGGGCAGGGTCTGGAGGTGGTGGCAGTGTGGGTCTGGGTCTGGAGGTGGTGGCAGTGTGGGGCAGGGTCTGGAGGTGGTGGCAGTGTGGGTCTGGGTCTGGAGGTGGTGGCAGTGTGGGGCAGGGTCTGGAGGTGGTGGCAGTGTGGGTCTGGGTCTGGAGGTGGTGGCAGTGTGGGGCAGGGTCTGGAGGTGGTGGCAGTGTGGGTCTGGGTCTGGAGGTGGTGGCAGTGTGGGGCAGGGTCTGGAGGTGGTGGCAGTGTGGGTCTGGGTCTGGAGGTGGTGGCAGTGTGGGGCAGGGTCTGGAGGTGGTGGCAGTGTGGGTCTGGGTCTGGAGGTGGTGGCAGTGTGGGGCAGGGTCTGGAGGTGGTGGCAGTGTGGGTCTGGGTCTGGAGGTGGTGGCAGTGTGGGGCAGGGTCTGGAGGTGGTGGCAGTGTGGGTCTGGGTCTGGAGGTGGTGGCAGTGTGGGGCAGGGTCTGGAGGTGGTGGCAGTGTGGGTCTGGGTCTGGAGGTGGTGGCAGTGTGGGGCAGGGTCTGGAGGTGGTGGCAGTGTGGGTCTGGGTCTGGAGGTGGTGGCAGTGTGGGGCAGGGTCTGGAGGTGGTGGCAGTGTGGGTCTGGGTCTGGAGGTGGTGGCAGTGTGGGGCAGGGTCTGGAGGTGGTGGCAGTGTGGGTCTGGGTCTGGAGGTGGTGGCAGTGTGGGGCAGGGTCTGGAGGTGGTGGCAGTGTGGGTCTGGGTCTGGAGGTGGTGGCAGTGTGGGGCAGGGTCTGGAGGTGGTGGCAGTGTGGGTCTGGGTCTGGAGGTGGTGGCAGTGTGGGGCAGGGTCTGGAGGTGGTGGCAGTGTGGGTCTGGGTCTGGAGGTGGTGGCAGTGTGGGGCAGGGTCTGGAGGTGGTGGCAGTGTGGGTCTGGGTCTGGAGGTGGTGGCAGTGTGGGGCAGGGTCTGGAGGTGGTGGCAGTGTGGGTCTGGGTCTGGAGGTGGTGGCAGTGTGGGGCAGGGTCTGGAGGTGGTGGCAGTGTGGGTCTGGGTCTGGAGGTGGTGGCAGTGTGGGGCAGGGTCTGGAGGTGGTGGCAGTGTGGGTCTGGGTCTGGAGGTGGTGGCAGTGTGGGGCAGGGTCTGGAGGTGGTGGCAGTGTGGGTCTGGGTCTGGAGGTGGTGGCAGTGTGGGGCAGGGTCTGGAGGTGGTGGCAGTGTGGGTCTGGGTCTGGAGGTGGTGGCAGTGTGGGGCAGGGTCTGGAGGTGGTGGCAGTGTGGGTCTGGGTCTGGAGGTGGTGGCAGTGTGGGGCAGGGTCTGGAGGTGGTGGCAGTGTGGGTCTGGGTCTGGAGGTGGTGGCAGTGTGGGGCAGGGTCTGGAGGTGGTGGCAGTGTGGGTCTGGGTCTGGAGGTGGTGGCAGTGTGGGGCAGGGTCTGGAGGTGGTGGCAGTGTGGGTCTGGGTCTGGAGGTGGTGGCAGTGTGGGGCAGGGTCTGGAGGTGGTGGCAGTGTGGGTCTGGGTCTGGAGGTGGTGGCAGTGTGGGGCAGGGTCTGGAGGTGGTGGCAGTGTGGGTCTGGGTCTGGAGGTGGTGGCAGTGTGGGGCAGGGTCTGGAGGTGGTGGCAGTGTGGGTCTGGGTCTGGAGGTGGTGGCAGTGTGGGGCAGGGTCTGGAGGTGGTGGCAGTGTGGGTCTGGGTCTGGAGGTGGTGGCAGTGTGGGGCAGGGTCTGGAGGTGGTGGCAGTGTGGGTCTGGGTCTGGAGGTGGTGGCAGTGTGGGGCAGGGTCTGGAGGTGGTGGCAGTGTGGGTCTGGGTCTGGAGGTGGTGGCAGTGTGGGGCAGGGTCTGGAGGTGGTGGCAGTGTGGGTCTGGGTCTGGAGGTGGTGGCAGTGTGGGGCAGGGTCTGGAGGTGGTGGCAGTGTGGGTCTGGGTCTGGAGGTGGTGGCAGTGTGGGGCAGGGTCTGGAGGTGGTGGCAGTGTGGGTCTGGGTCTGGAGGTGGTGGCAGTGTGGGGCAGGGTCTGGAGGTGGTGGCAGTGTGGGTCTGGGTCTGGAGGTGGTGGCAGTGTGGGGCAGGGTCTGGAGGTGGTGGCAGTGTGGGTCTGGGTCTGGAGGTGGTGGCAGTGTGGGGCAGGGTCTGGAGGTGGTGGCAGTGTGGGTCTGGGTCTGGAGGTGGTGGCAGTGTGGGGCAGGGTCTGGAGGTGGTGGCAGTGTGGGTCTGGGTCTGGAGGTGGTGGCAGTGTGGGGCAGGGTCTGGAGGTGGTGGCAGTGTGGGTCTGGGTCTGGAGGTGGTGGCAGTGTGGGGCAGGGTCTGGAGGTGGTGGCAGTGTGGGTCTGGGTCTGGAGGTGGTGGCAGTGTGGGGCAGGGTCTGGAGGTGGTGGCAGTGTGGGTCTGGGTCTGGAGGTGGTGGCAGTGTGGGGCAGGGTCTGGAGGTGGTGGCAGTGTGGGTCTGGGTCTGGAGGTGGTGGCAGTGTGGGGCAGGGTCTGGAGGTGGTGGCAGTGTGGGTCTGGGTCTGGAGGTGGTGGCAGTGTGGGGCAGGGTCTGGAGGTGGTGGCAGTGTGGGTCTGGGTCTGGAGGTGGTGGCAGTGTGGGGCAGGGTCTGGAGGTGGTGGCAGTGTGGGTCTGGGTCTGGAGGTGGTGGCAGTGTGGGGCAGGGTCTGGAGGTGGTGGCAGTGTGGGTCTGGGTCTGGAGGTGGTGGCAGTGTGGGGCAGGGTCTGGAGGTGGTGGCAGTGTGGGTCTGGGTCTGGAGGTGGTGGCAGTGTGGGGCAGGGTCTGGAGGTGGTGGCAGTGTGGGTCTGGGTCTGGAGGTGGTGGCAGTGTGGGGCAGGGTCTGGAGGTGGTGGCAGTGTGGGTCTGGGTCTGGAGGTGGTGGCAGTGTGGGGCAGGGTCTGGAGGTGGTGGCAGTGTGGGTCTGGGTCTGGAGGTGGTGGCAGTGTGGGGCAGGGTCTGGAGGTGGTGGCAGTGTGGGTCTGGGTCTGGAGGTGGTGGCAGTGTGGGGCAGGGTCTGGAGGTGGTGGCAGTGTGGGTCTGGGTCTGGAGGTGGTGGCAGTGTGGGGCAGGGTCTGGAGGTGGTGGCAGTGTGGGTCTGGGTCTGGAGGTGGTGGCAGTGTGGGGCAGGGTCTGGAGGTGGTGGCAGTGTGGGTCTGGGTCTGGAGGTGGTGGCAGTGTGGGGCAGGGTCTGGAGGTGGTGGCAGTGTGGGTCTGGGTCTGGAGGTGGTGGCAGTGTGGGGCAGGGTCTGGAGGTGGTGGCAGTGTGGGTCTGGGTCTGGAGGTGGTGGCAGTGTGGGGCAGGGTCTGGAGGTGGTGGCAGTGTGGGTCTGGGTCTGGAGGTGGTGGCAGTGTGGGGCAGGGTCTGGAGGTGGTGGCAGTGTGGGTCTGGGTCTGGAGGTGGTGGCAGTGTGGGGCAGGGTCTGGAGGTGGTGGCAGTGTGGGTCTGGGTCTGGAGGTGGTGGCAGTGTGGGGCAGGGTCTGGAGGTGGTGGCAGTGTGGGTCTGGGTCTGGAGGTGGTGGCAGTGTGGGGCAGGGTCTGGAGGTGGTGGCAGTGTGGGTCTGGGTCTGGAGGTGGTGGCAGTGTGGGGCAGGGTCTGGAGGTGGTGGCAGTGTGGGTCTGGGTCTGGAGGTGGTGGCAGTGTGGGGCAGGGTCTGGAGGTGGTGGCAGTGTGGGTCTGGGTCTGGAGGTGGTGGCAGTGTGGGGCAGGGTCTGGAGGTGGTGGCAGTGTGGGTCTGGGTCTGGAGGTGGTGGCAGTGTGGGGCAGGGTCTGGAGGTGGTGGCAGTGTGGGTCTGGGTCTGGAGGTGGTGGCAGTGTGGGGCAGGGTCTGGAGGTGGTGGCAGTGTGGGTCTGGGTCTGGAGGTGGTGGCAGTGTGGGGCAGGGTCTGGAGGTGGTGGCAGTGTGGGTCTGGGTCTGGAGGTGGTGGCAGTGTGGGGCAGGGTCTGGAGGTGGTGGCAGTGTGGGTCTGGGTCTGGAGGTGGTGGCAGTGTGGGGCAGGGTCTGGAGGTGGTGGCAGTGTGGGTCTGGGTCTGGAGGTGGTGGCAGTGTGGGGCAGGGTCTGGAGGTGGTGGCAGTGTGGGTCTGGGTCTGGAGGTGGTGGCAGTGTGGGGCAGGGTCTGGAGGTGGTGGCAGTGTGGGTCTGGGTCTGGAGGTGGTGGCAGTGTGGGGCAGGGTCTGGAGGTGGTGGCAGTGTGGGTCTGGGTCTGGAGGTGGTGGCAGTGTGGGGCAGGGTCTGGAGGTGGTGGCAGTGTGGGTCTGGGTCTGGAGGTGGTGGCAGTGTGGGGCAGGGTCTGGAGGTGGTGGCAGTGTGGGTCTGGGTCTGGAGGTGGTGGCAGTGTGGGGCAGGGTCTGGAGGTGGTGGCAGTGTGGGTCTGGGTCTGGAGGTGGTGGCAGTGTGGGGCAGGGTCTGGAGGTGGTGGCAGTGTGGGTCTGGGTCTGGAGGTGGTGGCAGTGTGGGGCAGGGTCTGGAGGTGGTGGCAGTGTGGGTCTGGGTCTGGAGGTGGTGGCAGTGTGGGGCAGGGTCTGGAGGTGGTGGCAGTGTGGGTCTGGGTCTGGAGGTGGTGGCAGTGTGGGGCAGGGTCTGGAGGTGGTGGCAGTGTGGGTCTGGGTCTGGAGGTGGTGGCAGTGTGGGGCAGGGTCTGGAGGTGGTGGCAGTGTGGGTCTGGGTCTGGAGGTGGTGGCAGTGTGGGGCAGGGTCTGGAGGTGGTGGCAGTGTGGGTCTGGGTCTGGAGGTGGTGGCAGTGTGGGGCAGGGTCTGGAGGTGGTGGCAGTGTGGGTCTGGGTCTGGAGGTGGTGGCAGTGTGGGGCAGGGTCTGGAGGTGGTGGCAGTGTGGGTCTGGGTCTGGAGGTGGTGGCAGTGTGGGGCAGGGTCTGGAGGTGGTGGCAGTGTGGGTCTGGGTCTGGAGGTGGTGGCAGTGTGGGGCAGGGTCTGGAGGTGGTGGCAGTGTGGGTCTGGGTCTGGAGGTGGTGGCAGTGTGGGGCAGGGTCTGGAGGTGGTGGCAGTGTGGGTCTGGGTCTGGAGGTGGTGGCAGTGTGGGGCAGGGTCTGGAGGTGGTGGCAGTGTGGGTCTGGGTCTGGAGGTGGTGGCAGTGTGGGGCAGGGTCTGGAGGTGGTGGCAGTGTGGGTCTGGGTCTGGAGGTGGTGGCAGTGTGGGGCAGGGTCTGGAGGTGGTGGCAGTGTGGGTCTGGGTCTGGAGGTGGTGGCAGTGTGGGGCAGGGTCTGGAGGTGGTGGCAGTGTGGGTCTGGGTCTGGAGGTGGTGGCAGTGTGGGGCAGGGTCTGGAGGTGGTGGCAGTGTGGGTCTGGGTCTGGAGGTGGTGGCAGTGTGGGGCAGGGTCTGGAGGTGGTGGCAGTGTGGGTCTGGGTCTGGAGGTGGTGGCAGTGTGGGGCAGGGTCTGGAGGTGGTGGCAGTGTGGGTCTGGGTCTGGAGGTGGTGGCAGTGTGGGGCAGGGTCTGGAGGTGGTGGCAGTGTGGGTCTGGGTCTGGAGGTGGTGGCAGTGTGGGGCAGGGTCTGGAGGTGGTGGCAGTGTGGGTCTGGGTCTGGAGGTGGTGGCAGTGTGGGGCAGGGTCTGGAGGTGGTGGCAGTGTGGGTCTGGGTCTGGAGGTGGTGGCAGTGTGGGGCAGGGTCTGGAGGTGGTGGCAGTGTGGGTCTGGGTCTGGAGGTGGTGGCAGTGTGGGGCAGGGTCTGGAGGTGGTGGCAGTGTGGGTCTGGGTCTGGAGGTGGTGGCAGTGTGGGGCAGGGTCTGGAGGTGGTGGCAGTGTGGGTCTGGGTCTGGAGGTGGTGGCAGTGTGGGGCAGGGTCTGGAGGTGGTGGCAGTGTGGGTCTGGGTCTGGAGGTGGTGGCAGTGTGGGGCAGGGTCTGGAGGTGGTGGCAGTGTGGGTCTGGGTCTGGAGGTGGTGGCAGTGTGGGGCAGGGTCTGGAGGTGGTGGCAGTGTGGGTCTGGGTCTGGAGGTGGTGGCAGTGTGGGGCAGGGTCTGGAGGTGGTGGCAGTGTGGGTCTGGGTCTGGAGGTGGTGGCAGTGTGGGGCAGGGTCTGGAGGTGGTGGCAGTGTGGGTCTGGGTCTGGAGGTGGTGGCAGTGTGGGGCAGGGTCTGGAGGTGGTGGCAGTGTGGGTCTGGGTCTGGAGGTGGTGGCAGTGTGGGGCAGGGTCTGGAGGTGGTGGCAGTGTGGGTCTGGGTCTGGAGGTGGTGGCAGTGTGGGGCAGGGTCTGGAGGTGGTGGCAGTGTGGGTCTGGGTCTGGAGGTGGTGGCAGTGTGGGGCAGGGTCTGGAGGTGGTGGCAGTGTGGGTCTGGGTCTGGAGGTGGTGGCAGTGTGGGGCAGGGTCTGGAGGTGGTGGCAGTGTGGGTCTGGGTCTGGAGGTGGTGGCAGTGTGGGGCAGGGTCTGGAGGTGGTGGCAGTGTGGGTCTGGGTCTGGAGGTGGTGGCAGTGTGGGGCAGGGTCTGGAGGTGGTGGCAGTGTGGGTCTGGGTCTGGAGGTGGTGGCAGTGTGGGGCAGGGTCTGGAGGTGGTGGCAGTGTGGGTCTGGGTCTGGAGGTGGTGGCAGTGTGGGGCAGGGTCTGGAGGTGGTGGCAGTGTGGGTCTGGGTCTGGAGGTGGTGGCAGTGTGGGGCAGGGTCTGGAGGTGGTGGCAGTGTGGGTCTGGGTCTGGAGGTGGTGGCAGTGTGGGGCAGGGTCTGGAGGTGGTGGCAGTGTGGGTCTGGGTCTGGAGGTGGTGGCAGTGTGGGGCAGGGTCTGGAGGTGGTGGCAGTGTGGGTCTGGGTCTGGAGGTGGTGGCAGTGTGGGGCAGGGTCTGGAGGTGGTGGCAGTGTGGGTCTGGGTCTGGAGGTGGTGGCAGTGTGGGGCAGGGTCTGGAGGTGGTGGCAGTGTGGGTCTGGGTCTGGAGGTGGTGGCAGTGTGGGGCAGGGTCTGGAGGTGGTGGCAGTGTGGGTCTGGGTCTGGAGGTGGTGGCAGTGTGGGGCAGGGTCTGGAGGTGGTGGCAGTGTGGGTCTGGGTCTGGAGGTGGTGGCAGTGTGGGGCAGGGTCTGGAGGTGGTGGCAGTGTGGGTCTGGGTCTGGAGGTGGTGGCAGTGTGGGGCAGGGTCTGGAGGTGGTGGCAGTGTGGGTCTGGGTCTGGAGGTGGTGGCAGTGTGGGGCAGGGTCTGGAGGTGGTGGCAGTGTGGGTCTGGGTCTGGAGGTGGTGGCAGTGTGGGGCAGGGTCTGGAGGTGGTGGCAGTGTGGGTCTGGGTCTGGAGGTGGTGGCAGTGTGGGGCAGGGTCTGGAGGTGGTGGCAGTGTGGGTCTGGGTCTGGAGGTGGTGGCAGTGTGGGGCAGGGTCTGGAGGTGGTGGCAGTGTGGGTCTGGGTCTGGAGGTGGTGGCAGTGTGGGGCAGGGTCTGGAGGTGGTGGCAGTGTGGGTCTGGGTCTGGAGGTGGTGGCAGTGTGGGGCAGGGTCTGGAGGTGGTGGCAGTGTGGGTCTGGGTCTGGAGGTGGTGGCAGTGTGGGGCAGGGTCTGGAGGTGGTGGCAGTGTGGGTCTGGGTCTGGAGGTGGTGGCAGTGTGGGGCAGGGTCTGGAGGTGGTGGCAGTGTGGGTCTGGGTCTGGAGGTGGTGGCAGTGTGGGGCAGGGTCTGGAGGTGGTGGCAGTGTGGGTCTGGGTCTGGAGGTGGTGGCAGTGTGGGGCAGGGTCTGGAGGTGGTGGCAGTGTGGGTCTGGGTCTGGAGGTGGTGGCAGTGTGGGGCAGGGTCTGGAGGTGGTGGCAGTGTGGGTCTGGGTCTGGAGGTGGTGGCAGTGTGGGGCAGGGTCTGGAGGTGGTGGCAGTGTGGGTCTGGGTCTGGAGGTGGTGGCAGTGTGGGGCAGGGTCTGGAGGTGGTGGCAGTGTGGGTCTGGGTCTGGAGGTGGTGGCAGTGTGGGGCAGGGTCTGGAGGTGGTGGCAGTGTGGGTCTGGGTCTGGAGGTGGTGGCAGTGTGGGGCAGGGTCTGGAGGTGGTGGCAGTGTGGGTCTGGGTCTGGAGGTGGTGGCAGTGTGGGGCAGGGTCTGGAGGTGGTGGCAGTGTGGGTCTGGGTCTGGAGGTGGTGGCAGTGTGGGGCAGGGTCTGGAGGTGGTGGCAGTGTGGGTCTGGGTCTGGAGGTGGTGGCAGTGTGGGGCAGGGTCTGGAGGTGGTGGCAGTGTGGGTCTGGGTCTGGAGGTGGTGGCAGTGTGGGGCAGGGTCTGGAGGTGGTGGCAGTGTGGGTCTGGGTCTGGAGGTGGTGGCAGTGTGGGGCAGGGTCTGGAGGTGGTGGCAGTGTGGGTCTGGGTCTGGAGGTGGTGGCAGTGTGGGGCAGGGTCTGGAGGTGGTGGCAGTGTGGGTCTGGGTCTGGAGGTGGTGGCAGTGTGGGGCAGGGTCTGGAGGTGGTGGCAGTGTGGGGCAGGGTCTGGAGATGATGGCAGTGTGGGGCAGGGTCTGGAGATGGTGGCAGTGTGTGATGAGTTCTGGAGGTGGTGGCAGTGTGGGGAAGGGTCTGGAGATGGTGGCAGTGTGGGGTGGGCCCTGGAAGTGGTGGCAGTGTGGGGCTGTGTCTGGAGGTGGTGACAGTGCGTGGTGGGGTCTGGACATGGCTGCAGTGTGGGGCTGGGTCTGGAGGTGGCGACAGTGTGGGGCGGGGTCTCAATGTGGCTGGAACCAGGGTGTGAATTTTTAACAGTGTGCGAATTCTGTGACTGGAATTGAGTTTGCAAACTTCTTTTTTTATATCAGATATGAAACAAAAAAACTGTTGAGCTGATGGATTCTGCACTGGATGTAGAATAGTAGAGGTCCTCTACACGTTTGGGAAAGGGAGTCCTTAACAGGGTGAGCTCCTCCAACCTAGTTTACTGGATCTGGTGCTCCCAGTGTGGTCTTTTCTACATTGGGGAGACCAAACGTAAACTAAGGGAACATTTCACCAAGCATCGGTCCCACAGGGGCCAACCGAAACTCCCAGTCAATGCCCATATTAATTTCCCTTCCTAGTCCCTTTCCAACATGACCATCCTTGGCGTCCTCCAATAAATCAGACTGCAAATTGCAGGAACAACATCTCATCTTCCGCTTGGGCAGCCTACAACCCAGAGGATTCAACACAGTTCTCCACTTTCAAATAACTTCCCTTCCCATCCCTCCCATTGACCAACCAGGTCCTACCCTCTACCTGTCTCTCCCTATCCCATCTCAGCACCCTGCCCCCACCATCCCCGTTATCTGCAGCTCCCCTTACACCCACCCACAGCCCTGAAGAAGGGTTTCATCCAAAACATTGACTTGTCCACCTCCCGATGGCTGCCTGGCTTGCTGTGTTCTTCCAGCCTCCTACTTGTCTAC
>NW_025204956.1:9092-10000 GCF_004010195.1 Chiloscyllium plagiosum | reverse complement strand
CTCCCAATTCCTCTATTCAATACTCTCAATACCAATAAAGGAAAGCATACCAAATGCCTTCTTCACTATCATATCTACCTGCAATTCTACTAATTTAAACAAAAATGCTAAAAGCAATTCACTATCAGAACAATGAAAACTCAGTATCAAGTTTGTTAGATGATCACCGCGTGAAGCAATTCTGATGTTTTATTAAGTTAACAAGACAATACCAATTCAAGTGATTGTATTGTTCTGCTGTGGTATTTCATGACTTCAAGGTCAGGTGGTACAATTGTTCTACTTCCTGGACCAGATCGGAGATTCCTTCTCTAAATTTCAGGCGTTTACACAATTGACGATAGTTTAATGGTCATCATCATTGAGGCTAGCTTTTAATTCCAGATTGATGAACTTAATTTAAATTGCACACCAACTGCCATGGTGAGATTCAAACCAAGGCCCCAACAGCATTAGCTTGGGCCTGTGGATGATTATTCCAGTGTCATTACCACAATGGCACCGTTTCCCCATAAATCATCCAGCCTCCACAGCCCTCCTGTATCTCTCAGGACCTCCTCACCCAGTGTGTTGCCTACCCAGAAGCCACTTTCTCCCCCTCCTACTCTGCATCCATCTCTCTATTCTTCTTTCCCCTTCCTCCCCTATTCCCTTGTTCACCCTCTCTGTGCTCCACTTACACCCCTCCCAACTTTTCTTTACTTATTCTTCCTCACTCTTTGCTATTCAAACCCATTCTCCTTCAGCTTGCTTTTCCTGCCCCACCTTCCTCTAACTTCCCTTCTACCCAGCTCTTCACGCCTTCCACTCCTGCCATTTCTGCCCCATTCCCTCACTCATCTGCCCTCTCCTTTCCTCACTCCATCCCCCCGACCCATCACCCCCTCACTGCTTCCTCTTCACCCTTA
>NW_025204956.1:0-319 GCF_004010195.1 Chiloscyllium plagiosum | reverse complement strand
AAAATCTTAACTCCTACTCTTTTTACAGGTCATGACTGCCTTACTATCAATTTTGGGTTTAAATGAAGGGACTAAAACCGGGTAATATTATTGGATTTCAAAGTTGGGAACTGTATGCATTTTACATTTTAAATATTAAATGCTGAATAAATGAATTTATAATATATAAATATATATTTACAAGTAAGATTCGACTCAGCAATTGATCTGGCAATGTAACATGGGAGCAGGAAGGAAAGAGTTAATTGGACTATGGCGACAGTTTTGTGATGAGAGGCAAGATGAATCAGTTTTGCGCTCATGACAAGTTACTGCCACC
>NW_025204955.1:8831-10000 GCF_004010195.1 Chiloscyllium plagiosum | reverse complement strand
ACTGGCAAAACAATTTGATGAATCTCTGCCCATTTTTCATCTGCTAGAATATGTGATGTTCTCCATTTCCTCATTAAAACATCGCTTGTTAAGTAATAACACACAGGGATGCATTCACTTTCCTTCTCTGTATATGCCTTTTGATATAACTGTTTTAACTTCTCACCTTTCTGCTGTAACTCAATAAGCGTAGCAGAGCTAAAGATACTTGCATGTTTACCTATTTGCTCCTTCTCTGTTCCACTTATCTGATCAAAAGAAGTCCTTGATAAAGCTATGCCAATTTCCTTATCTGTGCCTTTTGATCCCTCTTGCTTCAATTCGTGCCTGTGTGATCGAGTTATCATATACTCTGGGAAAATTCCTGCATAAATATCCTTCATTTCTTCAGTTGCCTATGTCTCCACTGTCTTTTCAACTAGAGTAGGCAGCATGCCTACCAGTGAATCAGCTATATCACTTGGAAGGACAAATTGTATTCCTGGAGCTGAGAGTATGTCCAATACTCACACCACAAATTCTCCACTCTTCTCTGGACTCTCTAGCCTCACTTTACATAATTGAGCACTTTTTATCTCACCATGAATTCCTGTTACCAATACCTTTTCTGGCAATAGTCCCTCAGGAGTACATATCTCCTAATCCTTCAGCATCACCGACAGAGAGAATCATGTCCTAATCCTTCAGCATCACCGACAGAGAGAATCATGTGTCCCTTAATATTGTAACCTCTTTAACTACGGCTCCTGGCCTATGTGAATAAACTTTACCCTTGCATGTATATTTTTTAAGCAGATCTGGCACTTCCTCCTTAATCAACCTCTGACCATCTTGTACACTCTGAGGCAGTTGTCAAATTTCCCTTGTGCTTTTTGTTACTGGTCCAACAAAACTCCCAGGCTTGTCCGGTTTTCCTACATCTGGCTTTCTCCTAGCCCACTAACACTGTGATGTTGTGTGGCCCACTTTATTACAATGATAACACCAGAGCTTTTTAATTTCTTTGTCCCCCTCAAGGGTTTATTTTTTACAGTGTGGTAAGTTATCTTTATCATCTTCACTGAGATCTATCTTTCCCTTTCCACATGAGGATTTCTCTTTGCCCCAGTTTCTATCCCTCATGGACTGAAATTGATTCTGGCAGCCAGACTGAGTTTTATGGACCAGCT
>NW_025204955.1:0-1552 GCF_004010195.1 Chiloscyllium plagiosum | reverse complement strand
GTTAGTTGATATTGTCCTGCCTCAGCCGAGCATCTAAAAAGCACTGGCTAGTTTCCGTCTGGATTTCATTTGCAGAAGTCTGAGAGATGTCCAAAGGGTTAGGTGTGTCTTACTCTGCAAACCCGAGATGAAGGTCACACAGCACTGTCATTTTCTCTTTTAAAACAGTAAATAGAAGAATGAGTGGGGCTTGGCAATCATTGTCCATTTGAATGCAACGTTGATTCAACAGAACGATAGCTGCAAAATGAGAGTTCAAAGTTCAAGGACTGGAATGACACAAACGTGGCGTCAATTTTAAATGATCTGAAGTGATGAAATATTTTCAATATAATAATCAAAACTGCTGAGACATATCAGGAGAAATTCGCCATGCTTCTTTTTTTCTGGATTTAAGGCTTGAATGACCATCTAAAAAATTAGCAGTACACTGAAAACCTTTCAACGATAAGCAAGTGAGGTCTGCAGATATTGGAGATCAGTGTTAAGAGTGTGGTGCTGGAAAAGGCCAGCAGGTCATACAGCATCCAAGGTGTAGAAGAATCGACTGTTGGAGCATATGCCCTTCATCATTATTCCTGATGAACTGCTAATGCCCGAAACGTCAATATTCCGAATCCTCGGATGCTGCCTGAACTGTTAATGCTTTTCCATCAGCATACTTACAGCATTGAAAACATTTCAAGACTGACAGGAAAGAAGAAAGTCTCCCAGCGGGCTGCCTTGACACATTATGATTCTGTCATTCTCTGAAATTGATTAGGGGAAAAAGGAGGTTTGACATTTTCATTGACTGAGAGAGCAAGAAGTCCCCTGAGCAACAGAAAAAAAAATGGGAGATTTTGCCTGGGGGTGGCTTTTAAATAAGTTGATTCAAGTGTAAGTTATATATATAGTCCCCATAAAACTGAAGGATGGTAGATTTCAAAAACCATGGATAATAAAGGAAATTGTAAGCTTCATCAAAAGGAAAAAAATGAAGCATACAATAGGTCTACGGGGCTAAAAAACGGACGAAGCCCATGAGGAGTCTGGTGAAATTAGTAAGAAACCAAGCATTGAAATGGAAGGCTAAGTCGGTCCATGAAATATCTTTAGCAAAGAGGGTCAAGGATGATCCTGCTGTTTAACTGTATATTAGACCGAAACAGGGCAGGGAGCGAAAGATAAGGCCCACTCAAGGAAAAAGGAGATAAGTTATACGTGGAGCCACCAGCAGTGACAGAGATCTTTAATAAGCACTTTGTATCGGTATTCAGAAAGAAGAACGGCATGACTGATTTTGACGACATGAATGAGTGTGTAAGTACTCCAGTGAATGTCAACATATTGAAGAGGGAAGTTCAGGTTATCCTAAATTGTATTTCAGTAGACAAGTCTCCAGGGTCAGATTGGATCTGTCCCATGTTGCTTTAAGAGACAAGAGAAGGACTAGCTAGTGTATTAGCAAATATCTACACATAATGTTTGACTGCAGGCGACGGTCCAGAGAACTGGTGGTTCACCACTGTTGTTCCCCTGTTTAAGAAAGGAAGCAGGAGTAATCCAGGAA
>NW_025204954.1:9134-10000 GCF_004010195.1 Chiloscyllium plagiosum | reverse complement strand
GTCGAACTGGAGATGGTGGAAGTGTTTAAGGATGGTATGTTGGATGTGGAGACTAGTGGAGTGGTAGGTGAGGACAGGGGGGACTTTGTCTTAATTGTGTTTGGAGAGGGGGCGCGGGTTTTAGAGTAGTGGAGCGGGAAATGGAGGAGGTGTGGTGCAGGGCTGTCTGGATGACACAGCGGGAAAAGCATGTTGTTCAAAATGGTGGATATCATCCGAGCAGATGCGGTGAAGGCAGAAGAATTGGGAAAACAGGATGGAGATCTTGCAGGATCCGGGAGGGGAGGAGGTGTAACCCAGATAGTTATGGGAGTCTGTGGGTTTATAATAAACATCTGTCATAGACTGTCACCGGCATGAAAATGGAGAGGTTAAGAAAGGGGAGGGAGGTGTCTGAGATAAATCAAGTGAATTTAAGGTTGAGGTGGAAGTTGTGGGCGAAGTCGATGAACTGCTCCAATTCATCCTGGGTGCAGGATACTGCACTGATACAGTCATTGATGTAATGGTGAAAGAGTTGGAGCAAAGTGCCTGTGCAGGTACTGAAGAGAGACTGTTTGACATAGCTGACAAAGAGGCAGGTGTAGCTGGGGCCCATCCGAGTGGCCATGTCCACCCCCTGGGTTTGGAGGAAATGGGAGGAGTTAAAGGTAAAGGTATTAAGGGTGGAGTGGGATTGGATGGGTCTTTTGGAGAGGAAAACGTGGAGGTAGAGAAGATAAAGTGCTGGGATCCGGGGAACTGAATGTTACTGAGGAGACGGAGGGCGTGATTGGTGTCATGGATGTAGGTGGGAACCAAGGGGGAGAGGATGGAGTCGAAGTTGGACGAGATGAGTTCAGTGGGGCAGGAGCATGCTGAGACGA
>NW_025204954.1:0-3961 GCF_004010195.1 Chiloscyllium plagiosum | reverse complement strand
TGTGTTGCTGGAAAAGCGCAGCAGGTCAGGCAGCATCCAAGGAGCAGGAGAATCGACGTTTCGGGCATAAGCCCTTCTTCAGGAAAATATCTACATAGAATTTGCACAGCTCAAGGCTGCAGGCGGGGGAGGGGTTCATAGTTATCAACTGCCTACTGTCTTCCTTGGCTACATCTAAACCTGGGTGTTCTTGGAGAGAGAGCACGCAATGTCCATCAATGTTTTCAATGCCATGAGAGAGAATTGAGGACCATCAGGGAGAAACAATATATTTCCCCATCCAACTCCATTTTAATTTAGCCCCGCCCACTATACCTTTCCTGCACTTTTGTTGCTATTGCACTATCTATGACAGGTGTCACAAAGCTGGTCCCTTTTTTCTAAAAACTGTTTCTTTATTCAAGGATACTGCCTTTGATTTTTTTCAAAGAGGTCGTAAGTGGTCCTGGCTCCAATTAGACTAGTTCAGTACAGAGATGAAAAGGATATTGAGAGGCCTTTTGCTCATATGTAAACAGATGAGACTTCAGGCCAAGGGGGTCATGTTTTAGAAGTGACCTGTATAATGGAGGGGGAGTGGTCAGCTCTCTAGCTGAGCGATTCAGTCCAGAACTAATTGGGAGTTCAGCAGTGGACTGTGTGAACAGGCTCTCTCTCTCTCTTTCTGCCCTTCTAACTTCAACCTGTAAGCATCTGTTCCTTTTTTAATTGTGTTTTAAGGGGGTTTGCTTAGTGGGAATGTTGTGTATATTTGGAACAGTGTAATGAAGTCTAGTTTGGATAGACTGAGTTCTGTAGAGGTGCTTTATTCTGTTCTTTGTGTTTCATTGTATAATTTTGTGAATAAAGTTTTGTCTATTATAAAACCTGGTAGTCAACCTTGCTGACTTACTCCAGGTCATTTTCACTGTACACTTACTGAAACAAATTACAAAGTTATGGTCTGGGCTGCCCGCTTAAGAATGTTTTGAGTGTCTGGACTAGTCCATAACACAAGCTATGCTTGCAAATGGTTCATTTAATTAGAAATATGGGTGGTTTGGTGATGGTAAAGTAAAAATATTCAGAGCTGTGTAATAGCATATCCAGGTAAGGAAAAATATGGAGAATTTGTAAAGAGAGAGTGCTCCCCTCTGAGTGCACCCTTCTTGGACAGAATGGCACATTGCTGTCTGGTCCAAAACCTGCCCTTGGAAATGTCAGCCTCACAAGGTGAGCTAGTTTGTGGAAATTTCCTCCATGTTCTTCCAGTTGGCACAGAGGAGTTTCTGCTGCTGGACATCCTTTGAATCTTCACCGTCATCCACTACACAGATATACATTGACATTCTGTGTTCCTGTCTGCTGGCCCCTGTAGAGGGCTATTTGTGTGGGAGTCCTCCCCTCATTTTTGGGGCTCTGGAGTGGAGGATATTGCCCACAATGGTCTGTACAATCATAGGAGCAGTCGGTTCAAGGACCTGCGGGTCAACGGTAATTGCTGCAGCAACTAGTGCATGAGACTATGAGCTGTCTCTATATTGGATGAACTTGGTTACAACCCACTTATCAGTTATTTAAAAGACCCATTTCTGTAAGTTTTCTTGCTCTTTAATCCCATACTCTTGATCATTCAACAACTGCTGCAGAGATGGATGGTCAACAAGAGGACCATCTCATGTGTCTGATCCTAAGCCTAACCAAGGTGGCCTTAAGCAGGTAGTGGACTATGGAGCAGTTCAGACTGTCTGTCTCTGTTTGTGACTGCATTTGTGTCAGGGTGTCCTTGTAGATGGAGCACATGATATATACTTATATATTTTAAATGGTGGGCACTGCAGGGACTAGAATGTGTCATCTGTCCAGGCAATGACATTTTATTTGAAGTTCCCTTTGGGGATTTAAGATGTTAGCTAAGTTAATTAATCATTTGCTTAAGTCATTTGATGCAGTAGTGGTATGCCTAACTCTGGGCCAGGAGTCCTTGATTCAAGCCCCACCTGCTCCTGAGGTGTGCAGTAATATCACTGAGGAGGTTTCCCAGAAAATAATATTTAAAGAAAAGATAAAATATAGAAGAGACTGTGGGAAAATTGACTAGGAACCAGACATATGTAAAGCTGTACTCTGCAAATAATCTTGCATCAGCAAAAGTATTCGTGCTTGGTTTCATGTGTCACTCACTGATTTTTGGGATTGGATTAATGTTGATAACTTTGCTTTCTTTTCATTTGTCTTGGAGGATTTGACTCTTATTGAAGTACACCTTCTAGTAGCTGATCCAAGTTTGATGCATTCACCTGAACAATCGGGTGCCAACATCTCAAAGCTTAGCCTGCTGCTGAAGTACAAGGAACACAGTAATAGCACAGGAATCCCCACCCTAGTACCAACAGTGCAGGGAAACAGCACTGGGAGTGATCAGAGTTAGGGGAATTATACCACTCTCTTGGACATGGGTTTGGAATCGGAGTTAATGGAATAATGCCCAGATGTTTCCACTTTTGGCCACATTTTCCAGGGACAGGCTGAGTCCAATGTCAGCAACCTGCCCAGTAACAATGGTGGAAACCCAATTAAGGAAGATAATCAGGAGATTAACTAACCTTCCACAACTTTGTAATTTTACCAGCATCAGAGGAGGCTGTTGGTCAGCGACACCTGAAAACACATCAACAGCAATCAATTACCAGGTTGATGCATTGTGCTGTCTGAAACTTACCATTGTATCTATAGCTTCTGGAGACTGATGTGTCTGATAGTGCTGGGTTCATACAATGGCACACCCATGCATCATACTGATGATGCCTCCATTATGTCTCTCCTTCTCCTGTACACATTCCCCTCAGCAGAGATTCAAGAATCATAGATTACCCAATGGAGGTAATCGGGAGCTCTTAAATAGTAGTAACAGTTTGCAAATGATGCACAACCTAAAGCAGGTTGAAAAAGCATACAACCGAAGACAGATTGAGATAGTTAACTGATCTCAGAGGGATGGGTAGCCTAGTTTGTTAATTTTTGCAGCTTATGGAGACAGCATTCTGCTGAGGAACCGAAGCTCTTCCCACATTAACTTTGAAGAAGGCAGCTATTTGAAAGGACATGCTCAAGTGTCCATTGTAATATATTTCCAATTTGGTTGTTTACCCAATGTTATTATCTTGCTCAGAACAATCTAACCAATGAATACAGGATGAGTACCCAAGATCAGTGCATCAACTCTATTCTGGCCTATCACTTTAGCTTAAAGTAATCTTTTACTTTGCTTAACATTGTCTTCCCCATTATAGGTCGTAGAATCATAGAAAAACAGACCCTTCAGTCCAACACATCCATGCCGACCAGCTTTGCTAAATTAATCTAATCCCATTTGCCAGCACTTGGCCCATATCCCTCTAAACCCTTTTTATTCATATACCCATCCAGATGCCTTTTAAATGTTATAATTGTACCAGCCTCCACCACTTCCTCTGGCAGTTCATTCCATCCACACACCACCCTCTGTGTGAAAAAATTGCCCCTTAGGTTCCTTTTAAAATTTTCCCCACTCACCCGAAACCTATGCCATCTAGTTCTGGATTCCCCCATCCCTTGTTAGGTTCATGCCCCCATCAACCCACCCTCTTCTTCCGGCACCCTCCCCTGCCACTGCACGAGGTGTAAAACCTATGCCCAGACCCCCACCCTCACCTCCATCCAAGACCCTAAAGGATCATTTCAAATCCGGCGGAGATTTTACTGTACATCTCCCCATCTCATTTTCTGTGTCTGTTACTCCCGATGTGGTCTCCGCTACATCAGGAAGACAGGAGACCAACAGTTCAGAACAGTTCAGGGAACATCTCTGGTCTGCACACACCAGCAAGCCCACTGCCCTGTGGTCAATCACTTCAACTCCTCCTCCCACTCTGCCAAGGACATGCAACTGCTGGGCTGCCTCCTCTGCCAAATCCAAGCCACCTGCCAACTGGAGGAAGGA